>NC_080746.1:14500000-14699360 GCF_020826845.1 Diceros bicornis minor
CATTCTACTAAAAATGGGTATTATTAACAGTAATAAAATCGTAGAAATTGAAAGCTGAAAGAAATTTTAGAAATCACATTTTTTAAAATCTTATTTATGAAAAAGCACAGCAGAAAATTGAGTTGTTTAGTAGTGGTGTAAGCCAATTTAAAGACAACTAGATTCTAAACACGTTTAAAAATATTGGATTATTAAAGCAAGTGGTGTGGCTGTTCCACTTCATAATATTTTCAATTTCCATTGCCCTTCAAAAAATTGTATGGTATATATTGTATTTATCAGTGTTTAAAAACCCCAAACATTTACTTTTAAATATTATTCAAGATAAAAATTTTTTAAATGTTATATGATACTGAAAACTATGAACATGATAATGATATGAAGGCACTTATCTCACCAAATGGAATTATTATAGAGACACTATTTGAAACAGAAAGAAGATGTGTAGGAAGTTATGGCTTTCTGGATGAGGCTAACTATCTTGCTCAGAGCCCCATAAAACTGCATGCATTCATCCATTCATTCATTTGTACTGCATTTTCCGAGTACCTGCTATTACCAGACTCTATGCTAAGTAAGACAAAGACAAATTCAATATATGATCATTGCCCAGAGTTAACCATCTAGTGTGTCCTAAAAACTGGAATTATAATCCAGGCTTCTAAATTCTTCTGCACTTATAGTTCAATCCTGTCATCAAAAACTATCTAAGTTCTTGACAACCAAGTAACTGATGAGCCTTCAAAGGTGATTTTATTCTTCAGTGAAAAGAACAACAAATCTCCAGATCCTTCTTCTTTGCTCATTGTTGATACTAAGTCTTTATTTCATGTTTAGTCTGTTCTAGACAAAAAAACAAAGAAACAAGTCTCCCCATAAATGGATTCAACCTTGCCCTTTACCACAGAGAAAATTCAAATGTTATGATCCGTGTGTGTGTGTGCGTGTGTGTGTGTGTGTGAACTCACGGGCGTTAGTTACCCTGAAGCCCATCCCACTAAGTGAATACTCCTGATGTGGCGCTTCTCCAGGACACCACAGAGCTGGAGCCAGCTGCAGGGGGTCCTGTGTGGTCTTATTAAAAATTAAAATAGGGCCAGCCCTGTGGCTTGGCGGTTGGGTGCTCGCGCTCTGCTGCTGGAGGCCCGGGTTCGGATCCTGGGCGCGCACTGACGCACCCCTCCTCCAGCTATGCTGAGGCCGCGTCCCACATACAGCAACTAGAAGGATGTGCAACTATGACATACAACTATCCACTGGGGCTTTGGGGGAAAAATAAATAAATAAAATTATAAAAAAATAAATAAAAAATATTCTTAAAACTTAGAATTGGAAAAGTAACCTTCCCAAGGAGGCATGATTTTTAATAAAAGTTTGGATGATTTCAGCACTTACCAGTGGTACTAGTGGGCTGCTGAGGGTCTTGAGAGGTTAGAGAGCTGTTCTTCAGGGCATTTGAAGCTGTCTCTTGATCAGCAACTAGGAAAGGTGAAAAACAAAATTCTGCTACTACGGAGAGCAATTTTACCCACATTGTGCTCAATACAATACGTTGGAGAAGGTATTTGGCTGCTACCTGCTTATGCAGGTTTTGCAGAAACCTCAGAACTACGTGTTCAGCAGCTTCTGCTCTGGTTTTAAAATCTGCATCCCGCTGATTGCCCATCTGCTAAGCTGCCCAGCTTAGAGGTACAGCCTGCTGGACCTCTGTGGACGGTGCATTTGGCAGTAGTAGGCAAAGGGTATTCACTGTCTCTGTCTATATCCATCTACCCGTCAATCCATCCGTCTGTCTGTCTGTCTACCCATTCACATATCTACCTACTTATTTATTAGTTAGGTGACTTTGGAGTCAGGCTCACACTGCCTTGAATTCCAATGCTGTTACTTGCCTGCTGCTGAGGGGGTTTGGACAAGATGCCCAGTCTCTTGAATGCTCAGTTTTTTCTAACCTGTAAGATGGAGATACTAACAGCTTTTACCTCTTGGAGTTTTTTTGTGAGGATTAATGAGTTCATTCATATAATGTGTTTAGCACAATGCCTGGCTATTTATTAAGCACAATGCTTACTAAATGTTATTGTATAATACAAAAAAAAATGTTTAGGAATGTTTCTAGAGGTTCAGCTTAGTGTAGATTTGACCAGTCAATGAACAGGCCTGCAACCTGGGAGCATATAAAAACGGTGCCTGTTAATTTACAAATACTGATACTGAAATGTGACAAGCAGGTAATGTCTTTATGAAATCTGTGAGTGCATCTCAGCTTTTTATTTAATCAATGAATTTTCCTTGGTTTTGAAAATTTATTTTCTCAAATATTTAAAATTTTTGAAAACTAAAAATGCCTGAATTGCATGCAAGAGCTCTGAGAAAAGGAAGAAGAACCACTAAGGAAACATTAGAGAAATAGTAATATATCCTATACGGCTAAAATGAGCTCTGTGACCATAAAGATGCCAGAGAACATTGAAGAAAAGAGGAGAGCTACTGGCAATGAAAAGAGGGAATAGCTTCAAAGCTTGTCAAATAGAGGTACTGAGAGCCAATTATAAGAAGAGCATAATATGAGAAATATTGGGGACACAGAATAAAATTTATCAATAATGATTAAGATCTAAAGGTATATTCTGTGAATTCAGATAATTATATATTTATTATGTACATACGTATTTATGTATAAAACAGGTTTATATATACATATATACTTATATATATAAATGTGTATATATATTTATGTATATATAAACTAGAATTTGTATTTACTTTGATTTATCCTCTCAGTCAACAAGCCGCTGAATAGATTCATTTAGGCTGACTGTTGTTTTGATTAGTGCATTATGATTACTGGTGCATTATGATTTATCTCCCTGGTTGGTCAGAATATTGTAGACCTATGCTATCTAATACAGTATCCACTAGCTACACTGACTATTTAAATTTAAATTAATAAAAAATTAAATAATATTAAAAATTTGGTTCCTTAGTTGCAGTGGTCACATTTCAAGTTAGAATTTTGGAAAATCTGTATCCACCACTACGAGCTTGGCAGCTTCCAAATAGTTAAAAGACTTCTGATGAAATCAGTGATAATATTAATAAATATCATTTTGATATTGAAATTTGCCAACATTCTTCAGATCTATATAACTCAGTGCATTGATATTTTCCAAATTATCAAGGCATGATGTGACAAAATCATGCCAGGATAAAAGATCCATTCAAAGTGCAAGATTATTCAATGGGTTTTAATATAAAAGAGTATGGAAAGTTCATTGATATGGTTTCAGAGTCCACATAGCAACTAACCTGTAAGAAACTACCTTTTGTTGAGTTTTAGTATAGCATCAAAGGGGAATATCCACAATTATCTGAAAAGGCGATTAAAATACTCTTCCCTTTTCCATCTATATTTGTGTGAGGCTGAATATTTTTTATATATATTTCAAGCAAAACAACATATTGCAAGAGATTGAAGGCAGAAGTTATGAGAATCTAATTGTTTTCTATTAAGCCAGGCATGAAGGAGAGTTTCAAAATGTAAAACAATGCCATTTTTCTCACTAATTTTTTGACATTGTAAAGTATAGTTATTTTTCCATAAAAAATATGCCATTTCTGTTAATATGTAGTAGATTATTTTTAAAATAAAGAAATATTTAAACTTTTAAAACTTCAGTTTTAATTTCTAGTAGGTAAATATTGACAGACATAATTCACATAAGTAAAAGTTCTTTGGGGTCCTCAATTATTTGTAGGAGCATAGAGGGGTCCTGAAATCAAAAAGTTTGAGAACTGTTGCTCAAATTTTTGTTCTTATCCTGTCTCCAGATATGTAATGGGAAATCAAGATTCCTTGTTTGGATTACTAACAAGATGAAATAAATCATTTTGAAGACAATCTAATGTATGCCTGTTCCGTTTTTCTCCAAGCGTCACGCTGTGGGTTTTTCAAGGGAAGCCACTTCCCTTTTCAGCACCCTCTCAGATGTGGTGCTTGTATGATCCTCATTTTCCCCAGGTCCCACCGTGTAGTGTGTGGAGATGAAAGGGGTCGGAATCCTTACTTGTAAATGTGTTTTAAAGCATCTTCAGCTAGCAAACTTTAAACTAATTGGATGAACAAAATGTCTGTAATATCTGTATGTCAGTGTAGTAGTTGCCAAAGGGAAAAAGTGGTAAACAAAGGGAAGTCACTCACAGCTGATATTGGAGTTCCTCTTTGAATACTTATTGGAGACCTGCCAGTGGGTGCTAGGTAATTGGTAGTTAGATCATAAATAAAAGTCAAGTCTTAACATATCATTATTACTAGAAGCATTTTATGGCTATGATTTTGAGTCATATAGAAATGTGGCCATAAAGGAGGAGAAACTGCAATTTTCCCCTCACTAGTAATTTTTTGTATCTGGATTGAATAGTTGCTGAAAAGTAAAAATATATTTTCTCAACATTAATGGTTCTCTTATTTAAGACTCTGAGTGTCTTTTGGAAGCATTTAGATAAATAAAGTCTCATGTTCTCTTTGGTGATCTTCCCACATCCCCCACGTGCCCCATGCTCCCGTTCCACTGATGGGGGTGGAGGCTTCGGAGGGGAATGAATCATAAAGGGGTAGGAATGTTTGCGTCAGATTACAGTACAGCCCAGTCTTTGGGTCCTTGAGTCTTCTAAATGCAGCTTCCTGAAGAACGACTTGGGATTGATGAGAAAGTGACCAGTGGAAAGCATGTGGTAGTGAGGGGGACCTGTTAGCCACAGCCACAGCCCCCGCAGGGCGGCACGTCGGTTTTCCTACAGTGAGGTTCTCATTAACCAACGCCTTTCACTGTCAGGTATTTCATTTGATAAAGAGCTTTTTCAAGAAAGGCATCATCATCAACAGCTTCCTCCTTCGCTAATGTGAGTGAATCCTTGTGCTTCAGGAATCTCTACACTAAGTACCTTATAAAATAATGAAGGTCAGAGTCCTATTAATTACAGACATGTGATTCATGCTACTTCTTATGGGATACTTCTTGGCTCAAAAAGTTCTATATATTTTAAAGTTATTTCTTTAACTTTTGATGAAGGAATCCGAGAGAGATTCTGACAATGGAGGCAGCTCCTCTTCACATTTAATATTTGATGTTTTATTTATTATTATTATTATTATTATTTGGTGTTCTGCTCAGCATATTAACATGGTTAAAGTGAAATCTTCAAAACAATTGTAACAAAATAAATCTAAAGAGGAATCATGACTTAATGTGACTGTGTCAGTGTTTTGTATTAACGTAAAGTGATATTGACAAGTTTAGATTTATTTCAGTTAGTATTATCTCCTTTCGGGTCAAGTACAAAGACACAGTATGCTTCATATGATCTCTCCAAAAACATGACTGCAATAAAACTATTTAAGGTCAAGTTATGCCAGCTGTTATTATCAAACAGCAAGCATGACACTATTTGCATATGGCATTCCACTTTCTGCACCACTGGTGTTCTTCTGAATGTTGGTACAGTTGCAACCCGGTTGCCCGGCTGGAGAAATGTCAATTATTAAAGGAATTTGCTATTAAGGAGAGCTTTGTTGACAATGATCTCACTCTGAAGGACTTTTGCCACTCCATCTAATTTTATTTGATAGTGTAATATTAAGGTAAATTTAAAATTATAAAGACAATCATTAGTTCTTCTTACCCAAATTTTCAAACCGGAAAGCTGCTACCAGTTTCCTTCCTTGCAGGCCTCTGTGTCGGATAATGCAGTCCACTGTTGAGTTTTTGCTATATGTGCGAACTCTGAGTGTGCTGGTGCTATTACATTTCTTCCCATCAGTTTCAAATTCATGGTGGGTTTTACCTATGGAGCAATTTAAAGAGGTGTATAAGGTTGTGGCAGTTTAATGCTATTAGATGGGTTTGGTTCTCTGGGAGACCAATGGCCTTGACATCTTGGCAAACCTGTTTGACTTCTAATCTCTTTCTAACCTCAGCCAGCTGCCTTGTACATGCTTGGCCCAGTCGCAAAGGGAAGCAGGTAAATAAGAATGGATAGATGTCTATAAACCCTTCACTACTGAAAAAAAAAAAAAAATCAAAGCTTATAGTGGTTATGCAAGAACAGCCTGATACTGTGAAAGACAAAGACCCAGGACCTTACTCAGGTTGGATGAATAAGGCAAATTAAAGGATAGGTCTCATAATGAAGTAGATTTGGCACTGGACTGAATCTATGATTATATAAGATCGAATTATTGTCTCTTAAAATGTAAACAAACTATGAATAGTTCCCAAGCATGACAGGTAGTTAGCTTGCTTCACTCAAAAGTCTCCAAGTTTAGATTTTCTGTTACCATAATATTCTTATCTGTCTTTGGGGGTATAACACAGGACCACCCTGTATAAGGAAGGTCACATCTGTTCCAATTACATGTATTATATTAAATATATTTTCAATTTTATGCCTGCTAAAAAGTTTATGCTCAGAGGTAATAGCTATATTGTACCTTTTATTTTATGAAATTTTGTCGGATTTTAAGAAGCCATGATAAATATTCAATTTTAGGTTTCTACCATATTTTAAGAAAAAACACATAATCGTGTTATTTGTGATTAGGCTTTCAAGATTAAGGCATGATATTTTGATTGGTTATAAGGATAATTTGGAAAAGAACTGATGAAATTATTGAAGGGTGTCTTCTGGCCCCTCCTGCCACCAGAGGGTGCCAGAACATTGAAAAATCCCTTGGAAATTTCAGCAGGAAGGAAAACAAAGGAGGAAAGAGAGCCATTTCTTCACTTACCATACAGCTCTATGTCATTGCTGAAAAGCCAGGTTATCCGAGGAGGGAGCTTGCTTCTCACAGTGGAGCATTTAAGTATAACGTGTTTTTCTCCATTTTGCATTTTAATAACTGAAGCTTCCAGAGTTGGCGTGAAAGGAGTTGCTATAAGAAAATTGATTTTTCTGTGCTTAATTAGTTGGTCTACATATCTCAGCAAAGCACAGAGCCTAATAATCTGTAGGGATTATTGTAGAATGGTCTAAATGATGAGCATATTTTTTTACTTGACTTTTCCCAGAATACAGTTAAAGGGATTTTATGTACATGTAAAGCTGCTTTGGCTATAGTCAGAATGTTTGTTACTCAGTGTGTAATCAGTCTCTAGAAATTCTCAAACCAACTGCGTTAGAACAGCAATTCTTAAATTTGATATCTAACTGTATTTGACTGGTAGAGCACTAGGTGAGGACTGGAGGCCTGAATTCTAGTCCCACCTCTGCCGCCAACTAGTTGTAAGAACTTGGGTAAGCCCCCAGCTTCTTGGTGCATGGGTTTCCTTGCCTGTGGCCTGAAGGAGCTGGTTTGTGAGTTGGCTGTTTCAGCTCTAAGCTTCCATGAGCCCGTGACTCACCTCAAGGCAAGTTCCTTCTGGCCCCTCCTAACATCAAAGATGCATTTCTCCTATAAAGGGCCTTTTTCTCCCTACTCTTGTTTTGCAAATACTTTTCAGGCTTACTTCTTCCTCTTTCCCATTCTACTTCACACTTTGATCCAGAACTGCACTCTTCCACGTTTATTTACTAGTCCACTTGCCTTCGAGACACTGTAACGTCAGCTCCAGGTGTGCACTAGACGTGTCAGCTGCTGGCAGTGCAAAGACAGAGAAGATATGGCCCTGCAAGGAGCTAATCGTCTGCTGATAGACTCAGCCCTAAACTGTTCATGAAAAGATCATGTGTTAAGTGCAGTGACAGACATATGTAGATGGTGTTTCGAGAGCCCAGAAGAGCACACAAGCAGTCTGAGGCAGAGTACTGCTGGGGGCCAGAAAGGCGGGGAGAAGACAACCCCTGAGCTGAGTCATGTTGGTTAAAACCCTTAGGGAGCCATTCCTTCCCAGATACTTTTCCACCACGCCTTTCCAACAAGAGAAGTCTAAGAAATTCATTTGTGTGACATGTAAGATTATGTTCTTTAGAGATCAATAAAAAGCAATGTTTTTAATTGATCTGTTCTGCCCCAAAAAGCAAAAAAGCAAAGATAGTAAGACTGACACTGAACACACTTGACCATCTACAGAACTGAGCCAGTCCCAGACAATCTGGAGGCTGTCACTTCCTATCCACGCCTGTATGTCAGTGCAATTACATCTGAATTCATTCTCTCTTAGGATATGCTGTCTTAAGGTTCCACTTTATTTCCATACATGTTTTGTTGGCCTAAACTAGTGTGCAAACTCCTTGTGGGCAGAGATTGTGCCTAACCTATCTTTGGTTCCCTAGAGCCTAGCACAGTGCCTGGCACATAGTCACAGCTGATCAAATATTTATTCTCTTTTCTTTTAGTTCCCTGGAGAGAAAATTTTGTTGATGCAAAAGATGAATTTCACAAATTCACATTTTAATCTAGGGCTTGCCACTCAAAATGCTCCTTTTTGTTTCCTTTCAACAAAAGATGGCAGAGGTGCCCCAGGAAATGCCTCGCTGTAGGCAACATTTCTTAACTGAAATGTTAAGTTTATAAATGATATATCATGTTCCTAAGTGCATCGCTCCCATCCTGGGTTTAGTGGCTTTCAGGCACCTACCTAGCACAATCACTTTCACTTGCTTTGTTCTCACGGGCTTGCTGTAATGTAAACACTTGTACACGCCTTCGTCTTGCTGGGTTATGTTAGGCACGATGATGGAGAGCTGATTGGTGGAGTGATGCAGAAGCTGGTATTTGGAATTTTTAAAAGCTGTACAAGAGAGAAAAAAGCTGTTATAGTGAAAGGTATCAGATGAATACAGACGCTCAGTGGATTGATTATTCACAGGAATAGCTTTTGATTTTCACACTTTAAAGGAACAAATGTCACATCTTCGATTGAGCTGCCTTCCAAATTCTAGTGTTACCAGGTGGATGCCTCTCAATAGCTCAAAGTTAGTTTAGAAAATGAAACGTTTGGATACTGGGATCTGTGAAATAATTTGCTTTATTTGTGCTTGTAGGAAATTAAGAACAGTATGCTGGTGAAGGGTTCAGGTTGTGGGAGGATTTTAAAGACATTTTTTTTTCTTTTTTCACATTAAGAAAAATGCCCCACTATTTTTTACCTCTGAAATATTATTCATTTGGGGTTGTCTTGTCACGATGAATGTGAGAATGGAAGATAAACGTGCTAATGTTTGTTGCTCCGGCTGAGTGCTTTTTATTTTTAATTTTTAAAAGTTCATTATTATTTGATATTTTCCAAAGATTATGACTTAGTTCTTCCAGGTATTTCGCCAGCACCAAAAAAAAAACAACAAAAGAAGGCAAGCTCCAGAAAGTTCCAGTCAAGAGCAAGTGTTCTCTTGATTCTATATTGACCTGGGATTTCTATCTTAGGGCAGAGGTCTCAGCAAATCAGAGGCTCCTGAAATGAGTGGTTTTGCTTGTTTTTCTTTCTTTCTTTTTTTTTACTGTTAAGATTTATAATATGAACGAGCCTAAAATAGTTAAACCTTGAATGGCTGATCAAGGAAGGTTGTTTCTCATCTGGAACAATGGTTGTGTGTCCTGGGGCACTGATGTTACGTGAAATAGAATCCAGGAGTTCTCAACCTCAGCTCTGTTGACGTTTGAGTCCATAATTCTTTGTTGTGGGGGCTGAACTGCGCACTGTAAGCTGTTTAGCAGCAGCCCTGGCCTCTCTGCTGACTGGACGCCAGACCCTCCTGCCTTTCCCCAGTTATAACCACCTCCAAAACTATCTCCAGTCATTGCCAAATGTCCTCTGGAGGGCAAAAGTTACCCTCGGTTGAGAACCATGCAGCTGGATCAAGGCATTCTGCTATAGAAATTTGAGAATGTCTATCTTCCCCTGGTTTACCAAAAACAAAAACGACAGAAAGCCTTATTTAACAGAATTATCTCTACTTAAAGGTTTTTCTCTCAGAAGTTTTAACAGTTAGTATCTACTTATTCCATTGGAATCTAGCGTTAATAGTTGATTTAACTTGAAATAAATTAGTTATTTTATATTTAAAATATCAATATTTAATAATGTTTTCAAAATATATCAAAAATTTTAGAGGCTCTGCTTTTACAAAGCAGAATGAAATTTGCTGTTTTGGAGACTTTTCCAAGTACTTGGCAGTTAGGAATATTAAATGAAGATACAAAATGGTCTCATTATGAATGGGGAGGGTTTAGTAAAATCCTGCCCAAAGAGATGAACTAAATAAATTTTTAAGAATCTCTTTCCACACACAAAAAATTTGTAACTATGTGAGGTGACGGATGTTAACCAATCTTAGTGTGGTGATCATTTTGCAATATAGACATATATCAAATCATTATTTTGTACACCTTAAACTAATACAATGTTATATGTCAATTGTATCTTAATAACACTGAAAAAAAGAAAAGTCCCTTTCCACCTCAGGCCTCTAGGACTCCCTTAATGTATGTTTGTGTAGAGAGGACAGACTGTCCTTCTTTCCAAGGTAATATGTCCTGTCCATTCCTACCGTTTAGCCATCTTGATTTCATGTTAAGATCAACAGGAGAAGAGGTGACATCTGGAAGGGAGCTTTGTGATATGACTTTGGATTGCTCAGACAGAAAACGAAGCAGCTGGGTCCAGATGTGGGGCGATGGTGTTGGCTGCGTGAGGACAAAGGGCGCTACATGGGTCTGCTACCTATCATTGTGCTGTTGGTTGTTTCATGGCCGCTGGGAGCCAAAATGTGGTGTAGGGGTGAGTTGAGGGCATGGAAATGCGCTTTGTAATTTAAGCCCCCTTTACCAATCATTCTGGTGGGGTTTCCATTTCAGACTTCCTGTGAATAAAAGCAGCTGTGTGTAAAATCACAGGCTTCAGAGTGTGATTGACGTGCAATAGTAGGTGGAGCCAAGCCCACCATGTGGGTGACTCATAGACTTTCTGTCCCACCAACGTGGTGCTCTGGAAAACCCCTCAGGTTGAGGTCTGGTGGTGATTTACTTTTCCTTCACTTACCAGGATGCTCATTTAAGAAAATGGTGAACCCTGATGGGGCCAGCCACTGCAGGGAGGCAGTCTTCTCCTGAGAAACGACACACTTTAGAGTGAGCGTCTGGCCTTCCTCCACGGTGACAGTTTCCATGTGGTTGGTCAGAAAGGCCTCTGCAGAGGAAGAGAATGGGGGACAGTCAGGTTGGCACCAGCCACTCCTGAGCTGAGGCAGGGACTACTTGTTCATTCATTCGATTATTTATTACACATTTCTTATAGAAACAAAATATAAGTCAGTACCAAAAAATGCAAGGAAAGGAGCGAGCACTGTATGTGGGAGCAGTAAAGATGTCTCATGAAGGAGGTCTGAATGAAGGGGTGGGGTTTTGATAGGAAAAAAGGGGGAAGTGGAACAACATCTATTGGGCGCTTGCTCTGTCGTACGCCAGCAACTGTGCCAGACCATGTTACATATATTTAATTTAACTTTCAAACTAACCCCATAAAGGAAGAATTATTTTGCTCACTCTACAGATGAGAGAATAGAGGCCTAAGGTCACACAGGTCCTGGAGCTGGGATCTATACCCAGGTCTGTGGGCTTCAAAGACTAGATCAGACCATCTCATGTAACTAGGTTGGACTATCTAAGGGATGAGACCCCAGAAAACTCAGCCTTTCTGGCCTCAGTTTATAAAACTGGCGACTTGTACCTTTAAGTACAAGTTGTGTGTCTAGGATTCTAAGAAAGAATGTTATAACCTGTGCTGCTCTTGTGAATTAGGGAGCTGCCCTTCACTGGGAGTAGTTAAGTCCCACCTGCACAAGAGCTTCTATACCAGAGGGAGGATGTTCTCAGATCTCTTCCGATTTAATATTCCACAGCAGCGCTTTGTCCAGGCAAACGGGAGAGTCTAATTTCCCCAAATCACAACCCCTAGAGAATGGTAAACAGTTGATTCTAAGCAGCTGCGAATTTATCCTCCCAAAAAGGAAATTGATAGAAAAATAAATTGGTTTTACTGCTGATTTGACACATTTATTACTGTTCGTTATTTCTTCAAGTTTTAAATTTAAAAAACATTCTTTTTTCCTTAGGACAAGACAATTCTTATCAATGAAAGTACCAAACACTTCCATAAACAGAAGAATACCATGGGGTTATAAATTATGAATAGCAAATATAATGAGTTTTACTGCATCATCTTAAACCTTAAAAAAGAAAAGAAACAAGAGGAGACTTTATTTCCTTGTGATAAATTTCAAGCATGAGGAAAAGTGCTTTGGAGAGCTCTGGGAATTAATTGGTGCAAACTTTTTAGTCTGTTCCATTCCTAGGTCATTAATTTTAATCTAGCCTCCGGCAATAATAACCCAGAAATATTGTATTGTGTTCATATTGACTTTCATGGGAAAACAGTTTGCTTGAGTTCTAGTGGAAAATACCCATATCATGAGCCAATACTGTAATGAACAACGAGGAGTCAATAAAAAATGATCGTGTTTTCAAAAAAGCATTGAGACATAAGGCCAGAATTCTGCTTAGGTGGGGTCATTTGGAAATATTCTCATCTATAAAATCAACTCATAATTGAGTAATAAGGATAATATCAGTAGAGATGCTTTGAGATGACAATGGAATTTCTTCCCATATTAAGCAACTTCTGAGCCAAGAATTTGAATCTAGAATTGTCTAATTTCCATTGCTTCCATAATCATTCCATTATGATTTTTGCTATACTCTAGTTCTTGTGCATTATCTTGCTCCCCACCAACAGCCTGAAATTTCTAGAGGGCAATGGCTACATTTTATATTTTTCTAAAATTCATTCCTTACAGAACTATCACAGTGTGAGCTTGAAAAGTAGTGGTTTAATGTCTGCTTTCATGGTGGCACTATAATGCACAGATATCTTTGCTCTCCTGTTGCTAATAAGAATACTAAGAGACAGGAGGGGAGTTACTACATTGAATCAATGATAGAATAAAGACTAGTGTTAAGCAACATGCTCTGATATCATCCTTCGGCGAGAAGTTGGCACTTAGAAGTTTACCAATGTTCTTACCTTTAGTTAATGATTGTCTAGACAGGAAGCTTGCATTTGGAGAAATGCGAGTTGTGAGATTTATCTGCAGCCTGTTTATGAATAAATGTCTCCCATTTTAAAGATCTATATATCATTGTCTTTTTCTTGGGATTCTGCTTATGAATTAAATAGCATCATTTAATTCTTACAGTGTCTTAAAACTTATAATGAAATGTAGTATGGCCTTTTAACATATGCTGAAGAATTGTATCTCCTAAGATGAGTGTTTGCTCTTGCTGTTGAGAATTCAGTCTCAGGCCGCTGACCGCACTGACCACAACCATAGATGCCTGAGTTTCAGATGGAAAGGGCTATGTTTGAGGCATTGAACATTAGTTGTTTCCTCTACTCTGCCCCAAGCCTTGCTTTCTGCTCTCCAGGCGTGCGTATCGTGCAGTGTTATCATGTAGACCCCATATTTAATTTAGAGACAGGAAATCATTGCAGAAAGGAACAATGGCCCCAGGTGAGAAGCCACAGACCCACACTGCTTCAGCTGCAGTGCTTAAAAATCTTGTTCAATGTGTCTAGGTCACGTTAAAGGGTGGAAGAGGATAGCTGTACCCAAGTTTTGATGGCACATCTTCTAAGGAAAAGTTCCCCATGATCCTTTCATTGCCATTGAGGACTAAACAGGAACTCGTCTTTAAAATTTTTTTTTCAGCTAAGTTTGGAGTCAAACTTTTACCTTCTTTGTCAGAGGGATAGAGTGTGTGGTGTCTTTGCTCACCACTTCCTCCCCTGCAGGCTCTAAAGACATGTATATCCTTATTCACCCTTAGTCTTTCTTGGGTTGACCCTGAGTGCCTGTGTCTACTTCCTAGTTCTTTCT
Organism: Diceros bicornis minor; assembly: GCF_020826845.1. NCBI lineage: Eukaryota > Metazoa > Chordata > Mammalia > Perissodactyla > Rhinocerotidae > Diceros > Diceros bicornis. The sequence goes on from NC_080746.1 coordinate 14,513,870, forward strand.
ATTTGGGCTTCAGAGTTCCAGACTGCAAATTAGCCCTACAGGGCTCCACAAATGCTGAGCGTACAGAGCTTGGCAACGAATAACTGTAGTGTTTCTCCTGGGAGATCACCACTTACTACCAGTAAGTCATGTTTACTGAGTGGATTATTGACTTCTGGGTTTGATCGTTATCTCCACGGCTAAATTCATCCATCCATGCATGGCCCTGTGTTATGAGGCTGCTAGTTGACTCTGGGGCTATAGATTGTGATTGGTTTATATATGGAACTGGAACCTGTGACCTTCACCATCAGCTGTACCCCCAACCCCATAAACTAATTGTCTTAGCAGTGGAATGGCTTCACGCCAAAGCACATGTGACCAATCCTTGAGCAGAAGGGCAAGCAGCAGTCACAGCCACCTGCCGAAAAGCACCCACAGATAAAACCTGTGCAGTTCTTAAGAGTCCTTCATTTTCCCCAAGATTTTGGGAGTTAAATTGTGTCATATCCACCTCTACTATAGGTCATCATGATAGACTGAAGAAAGAATAAAATAATCTTTCTTTTTCTTACCTTAATAGCCCAGTTACTACATGCAATAAATTAAAAAACTCCAGAACAGAGCAAGTCAGTCCTGCAGGGACCCCAAACTCATCATGTCCAATTGGAGTGCCCCCTATGCTCCAAACACACCTCACACACCTGCTCCGTTCCACTGTTTCCTTATATTAATTAATGTCATCACCAGCCACTGCATACCAGATTTTTTAAGAGGCATCCTAGCCTCCTGTCTCTCCAAAACATCTCTTTAATCAATTTATTCCTCTTTTATCATTACTATCATTGTCTTAGTTGAGGTCTCCGTTGTTTCTTTCCTGGACCATTGCAATAACTTCCTTCTAGTCTCTCTTCCCTCTAATTTATCATGCTCATCTGCTTCTAGAATTACATTTAAAAATGTAAAATTGATTATGTGTCTTCCTTCATTAGAATATGTGCTATGGCTTCCATTTCCTATAGGAATCAGGCCAAAATTCCACCTGACTTGACTCCTATTTGCTCCTTCCATATCATCTGCTGATACTCCCTTCCAGATGCTCCATGCAAGTGGCCACTTGCTGTTTCCAGAAAGTTCCAAGCTCAAGTAGATACTTTGCCTTTGTCCATGCTGTGCTGTTGGCCTGGAATGCCTTTCTTATCTCCTTCAAGACTCAACTCAAATTAACCACTTTTGTCAAACCTGCCCAACCACTCTTTATCCTCCCACCTCCCCACAAGGATCCACTCTGTTCTCCAGATCCCCAAAGGTTTTAAATGGACTTCTATTACAGCACCTAGCACATTACTTTATAGTTATTTGGTTACAAGTATGTCTCTGTGGATAGACTACAGACTCCTCATGGAAAAGTTGTTTGCCATTCATTCATTTTATAGTCCCAGGCCCTAGCACAAAGTAGGATTTTAAGTATTAGTTGAATTAATGGCTAAAAATGAGTAAATATATATATACAGTAATAAATAGTTTAATAGGATGCTAACTTTGCTCTGTATTTATTATGCTGAATATGAAAAACTACAGCTAAGTTAAAACCAGAGACACACAATGAGTTGTCTCAAACCGGAGCCCTATTTACGTGACTGTTATGAGGCAGTAGGCAAAAATGTGCCTTAATTCAGATCCTTACAAAAAAAGATTATATTATTTTTTAGATAAAATCAATAGAGAAAATCACACGTACGAAAATGAGTCTGACTTTGTCAAAATCAAATTATTTCCAGCATAGCTTTAAAGAAGCACTCTCAATAATGTGTCAACAAACACGTGACTCTTTCCTGGTCAAAAGAAGTATCAACAGGACCCTACTCACTTTGCAACTGTTCTTTGTGCTTCCTACAGCCTACCCTCCACTAAATAACCAGAATAGAGAGTGCAAATTGGTAGATTTTCATCATCTGCAATATAGGTAAATCAGATGCAGTTCTATGGTGAATGCAGATTTACAAGGATAGGTGCATTACCTGAAACGTAACTACGGATTCAATATTTGGAAACAGAAACACACACAACAAACACACATACAATGAGCAAGCAATATGTTCATGTGTGGTTTCTTTTGCACGAATCTGATACAAGTTGCAATCAGAGATTCAGGGACACCTACACCCTGCCCCCACCTTTGGGTAGGAATAATTTGACCTGTGCTAAGGAGGTCACTGTATCTTTCTTTAATTTTCATAATACTACATTAGAATTAAGCATTAAAAATCACATTTGAAAAGTATAATAAAATGTCAAATATAATTGACTCAAAAAATAAGCACAAAGTTTTCCTTGGGCTCATTATTGTCTCTGAACTAATTAAGAGTTGTATAGCACTTTGCCATTTTCAAAGTGCTTTCACATTTGAAATTTGATCCTTATAATAATCCAGGGAGTTTCGTAGATTAAACATTGTTGTCATCTTCATTTCAAGATGCCAAAACTGAGTTTCAGAGAAATTAAATTATTTGGCTAAGGCTTATACAGCAAGAAAGTTTTTAAATTCAAAACTGACGCTCTTTCAACTGGTACACCCTTAAAAGACAGAGGGTAATAAGCTTCTTACCTTTTGCCATAACAACGATCCCATAGAGACACATGCTACCACGATCCTTTCTTTAGCAATTGAACAAGAGATCAAATAAATGCAGTAACATCCCTCAGAGGTGTGACTCTGGCGAGGCTTGGAAAGTATTAGCAAATTTACCTGGTTGTTTGCTGTAGTAAGTCCTCCAGGAACGCAGTTGACTGACTGAAACATTAGGTCAACTGAGCATCAAAAAACATTAGCTCTTAGTCCTTACCTTGTAAGGGGAACCAAGCCAGCAAGCTGCAAACTCTCCACCACATATTGTGCTGTGCTGCTGTCACACTTTGTCGACTTCCTCTAGGTTCTGAAATAAATGGAGCAGAGTGGTTTCTTTTGAAGGGGGAGAGGCAATAGCTTTGTGACCTCACATGTCTCAACTCCTGCGTCGGCTCTGGAAGCCCCCTCTTAGTTGGCTGCCCCCAAAATACTTCCTGGTGGAACATTTAGGGGACCACATGTGTCATCTCGATTGTGGAGAGGTGTGAGTGATGTGTTGGTGGCACAAATCATTCTATTACCCGTGGGTAGTAGTGGTAAGTCAACTAGTTACAAGGCTTTTTGGGGGACGGGGAGGAGAGGTGGGAGAAATGATAAAATGTCCCTGTGTAGTAATATCACCTTATTTTTACTTTTCTAGTTTATTAGACAATTATAATTAGACAATTTTTGCTGAACCCCTGTGAATATTTTATATTTGTAACTCTGGCAACAATTTATAATGGTTATCAGGGGAAGAATTTATTCATTCGTATATTTTCTCATTTAAAAGATCTGTATATCTACCTACCCATCCATTCACACATCCATCCACCCATCCACCCATTCACCCATCTGTCCATCCATCCATCCATTCATCCGTCTCTTTGCCTATCCAGCCATCTAGTCTGCATTGCTCTAAGGTATGATCAAATATGAAAGATAAACTCCTTGTTTTTTGGAGAATATAATCTAGTGGGGGTAACAATAGGCAATCGAACTATTTTGGTATTTAATTCTCATTAATTGGACAATTGAGATAGATAGACTTTATTTCGTTTTTTTTTTCTAGGGATACACAGCAAAATACTAATAGACTTATGTTTAGAAAATAGAAGCTAGTCTGCAGTGTTTGGAACATTGTAAAGGAAATAATATTTACTGGTTATAATTGAAATGAGTTAATATTCTATAAATGTTTTGAAGTTTGGGTAGGGAAAATTTTATCCATCAAACGTCTTTTAAATATTTTACCTATTTTAACACGTAGAAAGAGAATGAAAAGAGGAGAGAAAATAGAGCTTTCTTGTAGAGTTTAACAGGATATAATGTAATGTTTCTCAAATTGTACGAAGATACGAATGTCTTGGGCCTCCAGCTAAAAAATGCAGATTGCTAGGGTCAACCCCAGATTGATTAAATCAGAATCTCACTTGAATGAGGAGCTACCTGCATGTTTAACAAGCTCTCCAGATATCCTAAGGCAAGTTTGAGCAACACTGATAGTGAGAATGTTCTGGAATAGAAATCAAAAAATGTGGGAGCTTGCCCTGACTCTGCTACCAGCTGGTGTGGTTAGGGTTCATAGAAGGTTCTCCATAAATGCTGTTGACTATATTGAAATATATTGACTTACTTATGGAAGCAGCGAATGAGGAGTTTGCATTGTACCATTTTTTAAAATAGAGAATTAAGGAGTTTGCCTGAGGTGACACAGTGAGTCAGTGGCAGAACTGAGAACACAAACCAAGACTTGAGTCTTTGGTCTGATTTTTTTTTGCCCCCCATAAGAGTCCCTCCAGGAAATTCCATGGTTGATTTTCCTGCTAATGTTGTGTCTTTGCTTTAGGGCAACGCTTTATTTTTATTTATTTATTTTATTTTATTTTATTTATTTTTTTGTGTGTGAAGATCAGCCCTGAGCTAACATCCATGCTAATCCTCCTCTTTTCACTGAGGAAGACCAGCTCTGAGCTAACATCTATTGCCAATCCTCCTCCTTTTTTTCCCCAAAGCCCCAGTATATAGTTGTATGTCATAGTTGCACATCCTTCTAGTTGCTGTATGTGGGACGCAGCCTCAGCATGGCCAGAGAAGCGGTGTGTTGGTGCGCGCCTGAGATCCGAACCCAGGCTGCCAGTAGCGGAGTGTGAGCACTTAACCGCTAAGCCACCGGGCTGACCCACGTCGCTTTATTTTTGTACCCTGTCTCCTACCCCTTAAAAAAGCCCAAGGAAGGGGGGCAGGCCCTGTGGTGTAGTGGTTAAGTGCGCTCGCTCCACTGCCGGCAGCCGGAGTTCGGAACCCCAGGCACGCACCGATGCACTGCTTGTCAGGCCATGCTGTGGCGGTGTCCCATATAAAGTGGAGGAAGATGGGAACAGATGTTAGTCCAGGGCCAGTCTTCCTCAGCAAAAAGAGGAGGACTGGCATGGATGTTAGCTCAGGGATGATCTTCCTCACAAAAAAAAAAAAAAAAAAAAAAAACCCAAGGAAAGTACATTTAAGGTGTCTCTTTGGGCCTCCCACGGAAGGTGTGAATTGCCCACGGCTAGTTAATAATTTCTCACATTTTCACCTAGAAGAGTGCTATTCCTTATAGGATTTTCTAACACTTCCTGTCAAAGCACAGGAGGAAAGAGCTTTACTTCCATTAGTATCGGATGTGACATCACACCTGATGGAGCCAGCAACATGTTTGGACTTAGGTATTGGTTGATTTTCCAGATCTTGAGCTCACCATCTAACTTGAATGTATGAGGAGGTCAAAAATCACTTTTACAAGAAACAAAAGTAAAAGTGTCATCATGGGACTTGTCATTTTAAGCCAGTGGAAAAAAACTTGGACCAGTTCTGAACTCGATTCAGGTAGGGGCCTGGAGAAGGGTCACTTGGCTTCTCTCTTTTCCAGCTGTGGTTTTCTGTCATTTTCCCTATTGGGGAAAAATGTACAGAAACATAGGTGAAAACAGAATGAATACAGGACTCAGGTGACCAGAGAATAAAATATTCTGAGATTGAAACCTAAATTTACAGTGTAGTCTATCTCAAATCTATTGATTGAATGTGGGTTTAGTGCAATACCTGAGAATGGATGCACATAACATTGGCCAGGTGTTCATTTAACTGCAGACAGGTGGATTTTCTCTTTCCTTTCCATTCTCTTTCTAAAACACAAATTCGATGTTATTCTTCTGCTCAAAAATTTTCAGTGGTTTCCTTTTGCCAGAAGGTTATGGTCCAGACTCTTTAGCAAATCATTTAAGGCCATTCACACCCTCGCCCCAATCTACCTTTTCAGCCCCCTTTTTCACCACTCCCCAAAACATACCCATAGAAAATTCTTGTTATGTTTCAAGCACACATTTTCATAGCTGTAGTTTTACTGTGTCCTAGTTCCCACTGCCCTCTCTGCCAAACATGGCCTTTTCTTCCTGGGGAGATTCTGTTCATCTTCCAAGGCCCAAATCAAATGTGGCACTTCTCAGAGAGGAGAAGGACCTAGTGATTAAGAACATGGAGTCCGGAACCAAAGCCTCAGTTTCCTCACCTGTGAAATGGATATAATGATGGCACCCACTCCTATGGTTGTTTTGAGAGTTAAAGAAGTTAATGTACTTAGTGCCTGGCACATAGTAAATACTATATGCATTAGCTGTTATTGTCCTCCGTTTGCCCAGAAAAAAGTCAATTTCCACTTTTCTTTGCGCCCATAGTTTCTTTCTTTTTACCATGCTAGTTTTTATTCTGAGTTGCATTATATTTAGTTGAATATGCACCTGTCTCCCTTGCTAGACTCTTGAGCTCACTAAAAGCAGAGTTTGGTTCTCATTTACATTAGTGTTCCTGGGGCTTGGCACAGACCCTTTCATAGTAGTTTTTAAAATAGCTTTATTGAGGTATAATTGACATAGTGAACTGTACATATTTGAAGTGTACAATCTGATAAATTTTGACATATGCACACACCCATGAAATCATCACAATCAAGAGAGTGAACATATCCATCACTCCCAAAAGTTTCCTCCTGCCTCTTGAAGCAACCACTGATCTGCTTTCTGTCACTATCGATTTGTTTGAATTTTATGGAATTTTATATAACTGGAATCACACAGTATGTGCTTTCTTTGTCCAGCTTCTTTCACTCGGCATAATTATTTTGAGGTTCATCTCTGAGGTGGCATCTATGGAGAGCTCATTCCTTTCTGTTGTTGAGTAGCAATTCATTATATGAATATACCACAGTTTGTTTACCCATTCACCTGTAGATGGATTTCTGGGTTGTTGACCATAGTAGAGTTCTTAATAATTGTTTATTAAATTGAATCAGTTGTGAGATAACTTTAAATCAAGAGAACCTGGTATGTTCCCATATTTACTTTTCATGATAATCTAATTTAGAGAAAAAGTTCAAGGTTGGTAGGAGTAGTTAAATTAAATGCTAGTCCTTAGTTGGCACTTGGGGTGTACGCTGTGGCGTGCTGCCCAGATTCTCCCTTGATCCCTAAGTGGCTGGAAGGATGTGACATGTCAGCTGGGTCCTTCTCTGGGAATTGCCTCCAGTGGGAGGGAACCATTTTACCCAAGGTCACGCCTCTTCCATGGGGCAGCCATGAGGAGGTTTAAAGTTCCTGTCCCCTTGCCTCAAGGTGGAGCAACTCTGAAGGGAAACGATCCAGCTCCAGTGCTCCCCTCGGGATCAGGATCTGCCTACTGCATCTCAGTTCAGCTTCTCTCTCTGCCTGATCTTGCTTCCTTCACAAGTATTGTCCCGAGAGCACTCCTTGAAATTCCCACACAGAGATCTCCATCTCAGCATCCCACCCAGGGAAGCTGACCCAAAACAGCACTTGAAATAGATTGTCAAATGAGTGAGTGAATGAAAGAATGAATTAATATTGAATGAATGAATATCTCCATTTGAGATATCAACACTGCTCTTTTTGCTCTGAAGCCTAAAAGGATGTTGACTTATAATTCTTCTAGAGCATTAAAGAAGATCTTACTTTAAATTGTACTTTGGGCAATGATCAGTGTGTCTTTTTCACCCACGGGTATGAAATTCAACTCGTCACAAACCTTGAAATGTCACGGTAGTTCACAGGACGCGGAGATGAAAAATGGCCCGTGGGGGAAATGCTGCAAGGCAGGCTTGTGAATGACACGCACTTGTGGTTTGCACGGTCCTTCCCACTCTCTCATCACCCCCACTTCAACCTACAGCCCACAGGGGCTGAGCAGGAGAAGGCAGCCGAGTGTGGCTGCCTAGCAGAGTGGAGGAAATTGATGAGGTTGGAGCGTAGTGGTCAGGGACTGGCCTTCTGCCCATTTTCTAATGGAAAAGTCCCTACTGACCACCCTGTATGTGGGAGGCCTCACAACCCACGGCCAGTTTGTCATTTTGATCCCCGCTTCATGAAATCCTCATATTATGTTTCAGTACCAATAGGAAGTAACATTTGATACGGTGGTGCTGTGGGGACAGATTTTAGAGAAATAAACAAACATCATCACCTTGGTCAACCCAGGTTGTCAGGGTGAAAGATTGACTGATTTAAGGGTCAGAAAAGATAGGGAATTTCCCAGGTGTAGAAGCCACTGGGGTTTTTGTTGTAACTACAGGAGCGGCCTCAACTTTCTTCTTGACCTTTTATGGCTCCTGCGAAGAATCTGTGGCCTTTCCCATGGCCAGGGCAAGAGGTGGCATCGCCTGCGTTTCCCAGCAGATGCCTGGGATGGCCATTTCCCACCTAGCGCTGAGATTCTTTGAGCACTCTTGTAGACTTACAAGGAGTAGCTGTGGAGTTTCTAACTAGAGCAGAAGCTTTTGTAGCCAGTTACTGATTGAGAAAAAGGCTTCCTAGGAGCAGCAAAGCTTCGTGTGATGAGTATGAGGGTAGGAGGCAGACCTGGACTTGTCACCTGTGCCCTGTCACCAGCAGCTGTGTAGCCCTGAGCAGACCACTTGCCTCTTGGTATCAGTGTCCTCATCTGTAAAATGGGGAGAATAATTACAGCATAAGGTGACTGGGAGGGGTGAATTAAATACAGTATCCAAAGTGCCTAGCATGGTGGCACATGAAAGATGCTCCATGAATCTGCAGACCTCAGGTGGCTGGGGCTGCACCTCATCCCACAGGAACCACAGTAGGTTAGACGTGCCTGGAAAAGGAAAGGAACAACTAGACTTTTGTTCTTAAGGCTTCTGCCTAGAACTTAATCTAATCAAATGGATCATTTTGGAAACAGAACCCGAGTAAGAGCTGATTTCAGAAGGAAGTTGTGATTTGGGGGGATGGGGGGACATACAGCAAAACAGTAAGTGCCAGCTTCCAGTCTCAGCTCATAGATCTCTCCCAGGACAAGTGACTTCACTCGGTGGTGTCTTCTGCAAATGCGGGGATTGGATGAGAGCAGTGGTCTTCAAACTGTGTTCTGAAGAACCCAAGAACCCCCCACATGCCCCACCCCAGTGCCTCAGGGTTCTGCAATATTTTTCTTAAAATTTCTTTTAAAAAATATTTTAAACTATTAGTCCAGGCTGACATGGCTGGAATCTCAGCTCTAACACTTACTAGCCACGTGACTTTAGACAAGTTGCTGAGTCTTCCTAAAACTCAGCTCCTTTTTTTTTTTTGCTGAGGAAGATTCACCCTGAGCTAACATCTGTTGCCAGCCTTCCTCTTTTTGTATGTGGGCCGCCGCCACAGCACGGCCACTGACAGACGCGGGGTGTAGGTCTTTGCCTGGGAACTGAACCCAGGCCGCTGAAGCAGAGCATGCCGAAATTAACCACTAGGCCACCGGGGCTGGCCCTCAGCTCCCTCTCTTGTAAGTCGGGAATAATAATGGTATCTACTGAATGGGGTTGTTGAGAAGATTAAAGAGGTTTACATACGTAAAGTACTTAGAAAGGTGCCTGATATATATATAAGCACTCAATAAATGCTGGCTGTCACTCTGCCCGCTACTGGATACCACCAATCTATTAATTTGTTATGCCAAGTAAACTAGTTTCTGTGTCAGACTCTTTGGGCTTAGAACAAAATCCAAATGCTTCACCATGGTCTACAACAGAGGTCGGCAAACATTTTCTATAAAGGGCCAAGTAGTGGATATTTTAGGCTTTGCAGGCCATATGGCCTCTACTACTCACCTCTGCCCTTGTATCCTGGAAGCAGGCATAGGCGATATGGAAATGAATGAGCGTGGCTCTGTCCCAATAAAACTTTATTTATAGGCATTGGAATTTGGATTTCATATAATTATCGTGTTTCATGAAATAATCTTCTTTTGATGTTTCTCAACCATTTAAAATTGTAAAAACATTCTTAGCTTGTGAGCTGTACAAACACAGGCTGTGGGCCAGATTCTGCTTGTGGGAGGTAGTTTGCTGACTCCTGGTGTGCAGGACCCCAGGTCTTTGGGGCTGCCGACCTCTCCAGCCTTGCTTCTCCCCACTTTCTGCCATACTTACGGAGCTTTGGCTCCCTCACCCCTTCTTGTCTAACCCAGTTAGCTCCTTTCCCCTTGGGGGCTTTTGTTCTCATTCTGTCTCCCCAGAACCCTCCTCATTTAGCTCTTCACCATGACCAGCTTCTACCAGCCTTACTGATGGTTTAGCTGCCACTTTCGCAGGGACCCCGTAACTGACCATCCCATCTACGCTAGCATCCCCTGCCCCATATCCCTCCCTAAGTTATTCTCTATCACATAACCCAGTTTTTTCCGTAAACAATATTGATCAACATCTATAATGATCTTGTTTATTTATGTATTCGTCGTCTGTCTCTCCACCCCATGAGAGCAGGGACCTTGCTTTCTTATTTGCCACCGTAGCTCCAGCTGCCACCCTCCTAGGAACACAGTGTTCAATGAATATTGTGGAATGAAGAATGAATCCACAATGTCAGTATCTTAGTATTTTAGTTTCTCTCATACAATGAGTTAATAATACCTGATCTCCTTACCTTGTAAAATTGTTATGAGGATCAAATGAGAATGTGTTTTTAAAACTATAAAGAGTTATACAAGGGGAAGGTGGTACATCATGAAGGCAGCCTCTTAGACAAACCACAGAATTCAGCCAACATACCCACTTTTACCATTCTCCTCTTACTCCGTAAGCTAACTTATGGGGAGGATAGTAAAGTAATACTAGGATGAATGAGGCCCTTTTTATTCTTTGTCCCTGATATTCCCCATAGACGAGAGGAATGGCTAGATTGTGTGATTTGATCTTGGCCTTAGCAAAAGCAATTATTTATTTGTTAGTATGCAGTATCTTCTTATTATCAGAATGTAGTATTAGGTGTTTTATATTCATTTGATATTATCCCATTTGATACAACTATGCTATAAAAAAATCATATGTGCCCATTTTATTGATGAAATGAGTTTAAGCGATCTAGTAAGCAGCTGTGCCAGGATCATCACCCAGCTCTATCTGGCTCTGGAATTAGAGCTTCTTCTCTGCTACAACATGACGTTCTTCTCCAGTGATACATAGACTTTCTGGATTGCCCCATCACCACAGTGGCAACTAGCAGCTGCATAAACCTTGGCATCTTTTTGTGGCCAGGAGCAAGCCTTCTGGGTTTTACATGTTTATTTCTGGCAAAATGAAGCATTGTTTCTTTAGAAGGAAGACTGTTGGTCCTCAACTTCAAAAAAAAAAGACATTTTGCTGATTTCAGCTTAAATTCAAAGCACCCTGATTCATTTTCTCTGGTTATGCAAGCAGACTTCACGTATATCACAAAAGGGCAAAATGAGTTTGGGCATCTGTCAAGCAGAGAACAGCTGAGAACCAGCCATAAGGCTAAACATAGCTTGGTCTTTTGTCAGATATGAGCATTAGCTGTTATGTGTCCTCAGAAATTAAACCCTGCCAAGGTAGTAGCTAGTTGTGTCAATGAAAATCTGCATTCATGTCCTGGGCATACATTTATTTGCATACATGGCTTTTAAAAAAATCTATTAACACATTACTTCAAAAATGGGGTCTATGGCTTTTAGTAGTGTGGAACCTAGTTTGAGCTGGATTTTCCCTCTCTTACCCAAATTCTTACTCTATGCACCTCCTTCAGGTGGGTAGTGGTGAGGGACGAAGGCTTGCACATGGGGCAGTGCAAGCGTTTTGGAGCTTGCGTTTTCTCTCCTGGGTGGGTTTTCACCTATCCAGCCTGGATGACTCAGAGACGCCTGACCAGAAGGGACCCGAGACCCACAGTACTGCTAGAGCATCCTCCCATTTCCATCAGCAGCAAGTGGCCCTCTGGCGAGTGAAGAATCACACGCTTAATGGATATTCACAAAATAATAATGACCATAATCACATCTGAAAACATGGTAGGAATAGAGACCACTCAGAATTTAATATGAGATCACTCTGGATCGACTGAGGACACAGTTCCTCTTTATTAAATCATCTACGAACCACTTAAACGGAGATGCTCATGGAATGGAATGAACTAATTACAATGGTGCCAGAGCTGTGTCTAGAGGGAGAGCACACAGCAAGGAAAACACAAATGCCACAGGTAGTTTACAAGAAATTTGGCAATACAATTAGGTGTGGTTTTCTTTTTTATAATTACAAACCTTTTTATCCAAATAAATACACCTAAATCACATAGGAAAAAAATGATACAATAGCCTTATAAATGAGAAAGAAACCAATATACCTCCCCAAACAGCAGGTTTAGAATGGTCTGTGCATAATCAAAATGCTTCAGGATGGTGTTCCCATCTTGAGTGGCAATCAAAGAAAGAACCAGTACACATCTCCCCTTATACATACGTATCCTGCACAGAGTCCAAGAATAGTCCAACAGCTACAAAAGTTCTGAATTTTTGTGTGAGTAATGGCAGCTAATGGGTACCGTGTAAAACATTTGTGAGAACTGATTGTATATTAGGTTTGACTACTCATCACTATAATTTTAAACCTACATACACTGAACATAGTATTATATGTATTTAAAAATCAAGTTATTTCCTCTGTATTTAGAGGCAATTTTTTTCCCTCCCTTGAATTTTGGTTATAGCTAGTCACTTTCCTAGGAAAATTCAATATTTTGAATTATTAAAGAGAAGCAAATCCAATTTTAATCCTATGTTTAAACATGAAAAGCAGCTGCCCTTACCTAACAAAATATCCCCCCTCAGCTTTGTAAAGTGAACATTAACCTAAATAGATGTTAACATCGCTCTTTACCCCACCCTCCTCCCTCAGATTCATCCCTCCTAGCAAGGCAGCCCGACTAATGCCTCTTCCTTCTCACACGTGTGCGGGACTACAATTTAAATGCAAATAACCCTGCGCCTCATTATCTGAGAGTTCATGCAGACACAGTACAGTTATGATTGTGCCTGTGAAAATTAAAGGCGGTTCATCTGTATTCTAACACACGCATCACTTAGAGTAAATTCAAAAGAGGGATTCATCACTGCTTGCAAATTAAACACTGGAGTTGCAGAGTGCCTAGGTTTCGGAGGAATGCCTCCCTTTTTGCTACACAAGGACACCTTTCTGCAAAGGAAATGAGATAGGAAGTTCTCTTTACTGTAGCTCTTCAATTAGTTCCCAACGACACTAGGTAATTGAAATAAAAGACTTCATTTAATACGAACATAGCGAGTTGAGTGGAAAAGTTACATTGATGGTAGTGCTAAGCACAACTGGATGACAATCTGTGTGCATCCCAAATACCACTGACAGAAAAATGACCACATCAGCCTAAAATGCAAGAAAATTATCAACAATGATTTACCAAACCGACATCACTCCCGAAGTATTTTTTATTTTTTATTTTTATTTTTTGCAAAATCATCTTTCAAATATAAGGTTATTGTAAAATAATTCTTTGGTTAAAGTATAATTCAAAATAAAAAGTAGAAACCCCTCCAAGCCTTTCACTATAGGGTGAAAAATACCCCCCTCTTTCAGCCATCAGATGGCCATTTAATCAGCCATTCAGATTCTATGAATCTAAATGTAATGGAAAACACTGTCTTCTGAACTCCATACTGGGGTGAAGCAGTAAGCTCCTAGCTACCATTGCAGTGATGGAGAAGAGAGCCTGGGAAAATGAAACCCCCAGCTTGTGCATTAAAATGTGCCAATTATTCTAGTCTGCAGAGGAATAGATGTGACATTTTAAAATCACTGAAACTAAAGTCCTATCTACGAATAATACTGGGGCGTTAGCTGACTGATGTGGCACTTGCAGAAGCAGCCAACTTTCAGACTTTCAATCCCAGATTAAATTCTTTAGTTAATTTCATGGCAGTTTATTTCAGATAATTTTCGCCATTAAAAAAAAAAATTCCTCTCTACAAGAAACCGTTTGGTTCTTATCTGGCATTTCCTTCCTTCTTTCCTCCTTTCTCACCGTCCCCCCTCCCCTCCAACATTTGTTCTTAATAAGCACCAGCCTCAGATCAAAAACAACCAGCCTGAACTTCAGGTTGTAATATCAACCTAGAATTTTTGGGTGACTATGAAATCATGTAATACAGTTGTCTGTTCCTTTTATGACACATAGATTCAACATGATTTCCAAATAATTTTCTCAGTTGGAGTCCAAGTTTAGTTTTTAAATAGGTGAAAAGAGAATTAAACGTGAATTCAGATTATTCAGGCAATTTTGATACACAATCTAGATAATTAAAGCAGAGGAATAAACTGTTTCTTTTACTCAGGATTTTCTACCTAAATTATTCAGAAAATTATTTCAGATCTCTGCCTCCTTTTGCTCATGTAGACAATAGCCTATGGCTCTGTCCATATTGGACTAAGGACAATGGATTGTAGCCCAGCTAAGTTACAGCTCTCAGCTCATCACAGGACTAAGACACCTGAGAGGGAGGGAGAGGCTAACCTATTTGAACTTGCTTCTGTACAAGAGCAGGCTCTGGCCAGAACACACTGCTACAGTTTTCAAGGAAATCGGGTGAGAGGTGTTCAAGCATTATTCTGAGCATTGAAAGTCCATGAAAATTTGTGGAGAATCTAATAAACATTATAGATCTGACTGAAGAGTGGATTCACTTCATTACAGATAAAAGAATGAATGGCAGAGACATTACATTAGCTGTAATGCGACTTTTCTCTTAAAACCTTTAATGGGAATATTTCCCCCATTTTAAGATTAAAGCATTTATATTAATCAATGATGTCGGCAGAGTTATTTCTCTACCCAGAAGCTGGATCAGTGTGCAATGCTAGAAGAAATCAATGTTTGATTCTTAAAATTGTAAAATTCGTGACATATTTCTTTAAGTGACTTAAAAAAAACCCAACTATCATCTTCTTGCTGATTAACATACATAGCCAGCATCCTTTCACTTCCTCTTCTTTTCAGGGATCATCAAATTCCAGTTTCAAATAGGAGCATACATCTGTTTTTATATGCCATATGTTTTATGTATTTGGGTTTTGAAGCGTACTCAATGCTACGATGTATATTGATTTGTTTTATACCAGTGTTCCCTTTAAATGGCTGGGATTTCATTTTGCACACATAGTCTGCATAATGAACTCTACCACACCAGACCATTGTCTGCTGCTGTCAATAGTCAGCTAGTCACACAATTAAATAGACATTGATAACTGATGTTTTCGGTTTGATTGTCATTTATTTTTCTTTTAAATAAACTCCCTCTAAACTCAGGAAGCAGGTGTGCTAAGAAACCACAGGATGTAGCTCTCCCAACTTTCCTTAAGTAGCCCTACCTACATATTTTAAATTATCATAGAAAAACAAACACACAAAAACGACAGCACAAGTAGCAGTGCAGTCGCGACTGTCCTCATTTAAATTAGTTCCCTGACGTCCTTATACATCCCTGGTGTAACTGATGCATTGTGGGTGTTCTGTGATGACTGACATGTACTGTAAGTGTACAACGACCTGACCCTTGGTATGGTTTGTAAAGATGTCCATACTGCACAAGAAGGAGCTCCTTGCTGACTCAAATAAGGTATCTAACATACGTCCTTTCAAAATGTCAACATCCTTAACTAGTTAACATAGCCTAGACTCTGGGGGCAAAGACAAGCAAACCATGGTGATTTAGAAGTGCTGTGGCTCACTAGGCTACAACACATATAATTCCAAGTCACTTTCTATTTTGCAAATTCTTTGCACCTACAACTGCATACTTCACACATTTATCTTCCTCCTGATTATCCGAAAGTGCTTTGTCTCCCCATCTCACGCATAGAAGCAAGGGGGAAGGGCTGTAGCAAAAAGCTGTAGCCAGCTGCTCTAGAGAAAATGTGGCGGTATCAGGGTAAACGCCAGCGTCTTCAAGCTGGCATCTTGAGCCAGCAGCACTGGTGTACGGGCCATGTTGAGGGTAGAATTTGATGTGTAACCTAAGAACAACTCTCTGTGGGGGCGTGTTTTCTAGTAACCTTAAAAGAATTCTTCAGCTTGGCTTTGCCTAACTGGAACCTGGAGTTCAAAAAAAAAATCTCATCACCAAACTGGCAGCTCAGTGTCCCCCCAGCTGGATTCTGGACGTGCTCCTTCCTCTTCATCCTTCCTCAGAATGGGCTGGCAGCTCCCTTTGGGAGGACTCAGGCTCCTTCGCCATGCATAGACGGAAGGAAGAACCCATTGTCTGCTGTAGCAGGTGCCTCGATTTAGGATGACAATTCTCAAAAGCCTTGTTAAGAGTCCAGAGAGAATGAATTTTATCCCTGAATCAGGTCTTTCTCTCATTCACACAGTCTCATCATAAGAACTTTAAAGCATGAAAGAAAATATGCTGAATTATTCTGAGCTGTCTGCTTAGAAGGTGGTGCAGATTTTTTCACTGTTACTAAACACGCAAAAAGACACTTCTCCCAAAGGCTTTCTTGAGCCTTCTCTTCTCGTTCACTGTGTGGTTTATTCTTGTAGCAAGGTCTCTCTCCAGTTGAAGCCCCCAGTTGGTCCATGAGTAAGAGGAAGGATGGGTGGATCTGTCAGCTGCCATATTCCAGTTTCTCCTAGTTCTTCACAGGAACAAAACCCCAAATATGGGATCTGAAGTAAGAGTAGCAATAAAAGGGAAAACAGAAAACAAAGGTTTAATGCTTTAACATTTATCTAGACACAAAGATCTTCAGATGGCTCTTGAGAATAAGGACTATTCATAGGAATTAACAGGAGCTTTTGTAGACATGCATCTTCTCCCAAAATCAATAGAGAAAATAAAATGGATAAAACTGATAAATTAGAGGGAAGAGTATTTACATTGCAAGAGGAATCATCAGGATTCATTAAATGGGGAGCTTCCCTAGTGCAATTAAGTGATCGTTTATAGAGTGCTTCTTAATAGCATGGGAGAAAAGAGGACAATAATATATAAAGCTAAGATGCTGGGAGTTAATTCTTAATTGCAAGTCAAGCTGAAAGTGCAGCTCAAACATTTCTGAAATTATACTTGGATGGTGGGAAACATTCAATTTTTAAAAATTTGTTTCACTCAGCTTTATCTTTTTTTTTCCCTGCATGTGTATCTAGAACATTCGAAGCTGAAGCTGTGCCCTGCCTACCTTCAGTCGTCGTGGCATTTCAAAACTTATTTTTGTGTGTGTGTCCTGAGCTGCATTTATACACAAGACAATAATCTCTGCCCTCAAGCAGCTTACAGAGTAATGGGAAGGACAGACGCATAAATAAGCTTTTAAAAAAGGAGAAAGGAATTGCAATTGAGTTTGATCGAGATTCTCTGGGGGCAGATAAAGGAAGCATATAAGTCAGCCTGAAGGGAAGTGTGTGGGAGGGCGGCTGATGGGAAAACCGCTTCCACAGGCCCCAGACGGAAGAATCCAGATGTGTCGGTCAGCCTCATGAGTTTTCTGTCTCGCTGCCTGTTCCTGGGTTTGCCTTTCAGCCTGATCAGTTAAGTCAGGCTGCTTCCTTTGGCCTACAAGCTAAGACCCCGCTTCTAGCTGAGCTGTCAGATGCTGTGTTTTGGCCTTCTCACCTGTCTTCATCCAACCCATGGTCACTTTTAATTCTTAGCTACTTCCTAAATTTTAGCTTTTAGAAACTAGAACTAGCTCAAACACATCTTTTTTTCTTACACAAGGCCTAATAAACTCTCTTACACAGAGTACCGCTCAATACATCTTGGCTGAACGAATCAATAAATGCATCTTCCTAGCTCAGAGTAAACACGTGCTTCAGAGAATTTAGCTTCAGAGAATTTAGCTATCAGCCAGTCACTGAACTGTTGTAAAACCGCGGGGCCCCTGACACGCAAGTAGGAATTACCTTTCGGACCATCTGTACAAAGTCCTTGGAGTTTTGAGGTGACAGGCCCTGAAGTTGGCAGGTGCACGCTTCAAGGGAAGATGCGTGGGCCACAATCAGGATGTTATTTCCTGGGGGGAAAAAAGCAAGGAAGACCGTTTCTATGAAGGCATATGTAAACTTTGTAAATACTGGAAGCCAACTGTTCCGGGGAAGAGCAAACATTCTCAAGAAGGAGACAATTTCGCCACGCAATATTTTGAAAATGTTTTGTGCTGTTAAGGCAGCCTCATGTCATTAAATATTTGAGTTCAATGTTTATAAAATTCAATATCAGACAGATTTGAGTCTTATAGAAGACTGCTCTTGGTGGTAACAGTGATGGTAGGTGTGTTTGTGTGCGGGTGTCCCTGCTCCTGGATCAAATTATAGGCAAACAGTGTTATGCTAAAGAACTTCTGGAAATTGTAGTACAGAACCTCCTTCCCAGAGTGCAAAATAAATAGCTGTAATGCAGAATTCTAAGTTATTTTGTACAGTAACTAAGTCTGGTGTATTCCCATGGAATATCTACCATTTTAGGTATTCAAGAGAATATTACAAATTTAACATGAAAGTATCTATAAGCGAGTCTGGAAATATTTTTCTTTGCTGTTAAGCAAGTTTGCCAAAGCAAGGTGAAACATCTTGCATAGCCTATTAACCATGATGGAGAAATGATCACATGGTTAAATATGGAGTCCAAAATAACACCACCTACCTTTACTCTTACATTCACTTATTATTTCTTTTGTTACTTGGAAACTTCTACTGATATAAGTGTCATAGGATTCTGAGACCACTAATTTGCTGACTGGAATGTGAGGTCTGTAATAGAAAAATGAACACAGGCAATGAAAACATTTTGATTTCAAGATAAAGCAATGATATTACTCTAAACGTTTATTTTAAGACCTTTCTAAAGTTCCCATGTTTCTGTTTATCCATTTCCCTAGAAAGGATAGAGGTACAGGAAAGAGTATTTCCACTATATAGAAGTGGGGCTGAAATGTAGAGAATGTACAGAAATAAAGGCTATGTGTGTATGGTGTCAGAGTGAGCAGCTGAAAAATGAAACATTCAGTGCAGGTTTCACTTGCAGGATAACTTGTAAGCAGTTTGACTAATTTTACCGACCATCAGTCCAAGGTCACAAAGCTGATAGAGAGCAGAGGTTAGATCTCTTTATCTATCTAGATCACCAGAGATTTCCCAAGCCTCTCTTCAGTAGCCTGATACACGATAAGCTGAAAGGACAGGTTTTATTTATTTTTTAATTTTTTCCAGCTTTATCGGGATATAATTGACATATAACGCTGTGGAAGTTTAAGGTGTACAGCATACTGATTTGATATGCTGATATATTGCAAAATGATTACCACCATAGCGTTAGCTAACACCTCCGTCACGTCACATAATTTCCATTTCTTTTTTGTGGTGAGAACATTTAAGATCTACTCTCTTAGCAACTTTCAAGTATATAATACTTGATACATAATGCAGTATTATTAACTATAATAATAATGTACATAATAATGTACATACGTAAGTATATCAAATCAATCCCCAGAACTTATTCATTTTATAAATGGAAGTTGGTACCCTTTGACCAACATCTCCCCATTTACCCCACCCCCCAGTCCCTGGTAACCACCACTCTACTGTCTGTTTCTCTGAGTTCAGCTTTTTTAGATTTCACATTAAGTGATATTATGTGATATCTCTTCTAGATCCTGTTTTCATTTCCTTTGGATATATACGTGGAAGTGGGATTGCTGCATCATATGGTAGTTCAATTTTTAAGTTTTTGAGGAACTTGCATACTGTTTTCTATAGCGACTGCACCAATTTACATTCCCACCAACACTGTACAAGGGTTCCCTTTTCTCCACATCCTCGACAACACTTATCTGTTTTCTTTTTGATAATAGCCATTCTAAACGGTGTGAGGCGATATCTCATTGTGGTTTTGATTTGCATTTCCTTGATGATCAGTGATGGTGAGCATCTTTTCACGTACTTGTTGATCATTTGTATGTCTTCTTTGGAAAAATATCTATTCAGTTCCTCTGTCTATTTTTAATTAGATTTTTTTTTTTTTTTTACTATTGAGTTGTATCAATTCTTCATATATTTTGGATATTAACCCCTTATCAGATATATGACTTGCAAATATTTTCTCCTGTTCTGTATGCTGCCTTTTCATTTTGTTGATTGTTTCTTTTCCTGTGCAGAAACTTTTTAGTTTGATGTAGTCAACTTGTTAATTCTGTCTTTTGTTACTTGTACTTTAGTGTCATATTCAAAAAATTGTTGCCAAGACCAATGTCAAGGAGCTTTTTCTGTATGTTTTCATCTAGGAGTTTTATGGTTTCAGCTCTTATGTTTAAGTCTTTAATCCATTTTGAGTTAATTTTTGTGAGTGGTGTAAGACAGGGGTCCAATTTCATTCTTCTGTATGTGGTTATCCCGCTTTCCCAACACCATTTATTGAGGAGACTATCCTTTCCCCGTTGAGTATTCTTGGCTCTCTTGTCTTTTATTAGTTGACTGTATATTCGAGGGTTTATTTCTGGGTTCTCCATTCTGTTCCATTGGTCGATGTATCTGTTTTTATGCCAGTGCCATACTGTTTTGATTACTATAGCTTTGTAGTATAGTTTGAAATCAGGAAGTGTAATGCCTCCAGCTTTGTTGTTCTTTGTCAGGTTCACTTTGGCTATTCAGGATCTTTTGTGGTTTCATAGAAATTTTGGGAATTTTTTTTTATTTCTGTGAAAAACACCATTGGAATTTTGATGGGGAGTTTAATCTATAGATGGCTTTGGGTGGTATGGACATTTTAACAATATTAATTCCTCCAATCCATGAGTATGGGATATCTTTCCATTTGTATCTTCTTCAATTTCTTTCATCAGTGTTCAGTGTACAGATTTTTCACCTCCTTGGTTAAATTTATTCCTAAGTATTTTACTGTTTTTGATGCTATTGTGAATGAGATTGTTTTATTTCTTTTTCAGATGTGTTGTTGTTAGTGTACAGAAACACAACTGATTTCTGTGTGTTGATTTTGTATCCTGCAATTTGACTGAATTTATTGATTAGTTCTGACAGTTCTACGGTGGAGTTTTTAGGATTTTCTACATATAAGATCATATGATCTACAAACAAAAACAATTTTACTGCTTCCTTTCCAATTTGGATGTCTTTTATTTCTTTTTCTTGCCTGATTTCTCTGGCTAGGACTTCCAGCACTATGTTGAATAGGAGGGGTGAGAGTGGGCATCCTTGTCTTATTCCTGATCTTAGAGGAAAAGTTTTCAACCTTTCACCATTGAGTATGATGTTAGCTGTGGGCTTGTCATATATGGCCTTTAATATGTTGAAGTACTTCCCTTCTATACCCATTTTATTGAGTGTTTTCATCATGAAATGATGGAGTATTTTGTCAAATGCTTTTTCTCATCTATATTGAGATGATCATATGATTTTTATCTTTCATTCTACTAATGTGGTATATCACATTTATTGATTTCATATGTTGAATCATCCTTGCATCTAAGGGATAATCCCACTTTCTCATGGTGTATGATCCTTTTAATGTGCTGTTGAATTCAATTTGCTAATATTTTGTTGAGAATTTTTGCATCTATATTCATCAGAAATATTGGTCTGTAGTTCTCTTTTCTTGTAGTGTTCTTATCTGGCTTTGGTGTCAGGGTAATGCTGGCCTCATAAAATGAGTTGGGGAGTTGTAAGGATGGGTTTTAAAAGCAGACGTTAGGTCCATTGGAAATGTGAGCTTATAAAATCGTCACCAGTCTTTTCCTTTTCTTTCTCTCCTATTTTGAACACAGACCACACACCTGGCACTAGGAGGAGCCCAGGGAACATAAAGATGAAAAGAGAGAACAATTTCTGTGCTTGAGGAGCTCTCAGTGTGTGGTTGAGGTGAGCAGGCTGTTGATGTAAATGATAATTATGACACTATGTACAAAGGCATATAAGAGGATGATCAAAGCGGGGCCCTCCCATCCTGGTGACCCTGCACGTCTTCAGTCCCAGTCACTTCTGCCCGCTTCCACCTCTTTTTACTATTTAGAGTTTCTGGTCTATGAGATGTTTATCTTATTTTTGAGTATAACTATGTCATTTCATTGTTGGTGTTTGTTGCATGGTGGCTGGAGGTGGTAATGACTTCTCAAAGTGAATTCACATGGCATCTTGATCAGAATACATGACTGCTGCTGCTACCACTACAAAGATTTACTGAGAAGCTCCCATGTGTCAGGCTCTGTGCAAAGCGTTCTACTTGCATTCTTTGAATATAGCCCTTCTAGCAACCCTTTTGCAAATCCTGAGTTTATAAATGATAAAACTGATGTTTGGAAAGGCTACAGATGACTTGCCTATACTTACATGTGAGCAACTCTTAGAGCCTCGATTTGAACTTGGGTCTGAGATCAATGCCTGTAACCTTATCCTCTACTTTGAACAGCTTTTGACAGCATCCTCCTCAAGGCTGCCCTCCTGTGCACTTGGGTTTACTTTCCAGAGAGGAAGGATGCTGTTCCACTTGAAGGAAATCTGCCCTCATCTATATAACAATCTCTCAGCAAGCATACTGCTCCTAGGAAACAACCTTCTGAATCTCACAGCACCCTGGGGCATAGGGAGAGAGATGAATCACCACTGTGAGGGATGTACCTTGTTCTGGAGCAGACTCTTCCTCCTCACCCCCACCTCTCATCCAGTTCCATTACCACTTATGTCACCTGCTCACCCAGGAGCCCCACACTCACTATGACAAAAGGCCTCTTTTTAGCCTTTTATGGCCCAGGGAGTCATTTCAAGGATGAGACCACGTTGTAACATACGAGATTTGTGTAAGTGAAGAGCAGGTAGGTTCTGGGATTCAGTTCTTCCTGGTCAGTTCTTGCTTTTGGCAGTTCTTGCCTTGAAGCTGAACCTATGGATGGCTTCTCTGTGTTTGAACCAGTCCTGACGGGGAGGGGACAGAGTCAAAGCCTTCTCACCCCTCTCAGCAGCATGCATCATGCTTCTAGCCACACCTGCAGGACCCCTGTGCAGTACTCAGAGTCAGGAGGGCCTCCAACCACCAACCAGACCCAGAACCCAGCGCTCTGGGTGCTCGGATAGCATCCCTGGAACAGTCTTCTCCCGGTACACTCTCTGCTCCCCACCCTGCTTTGGTCCAGGCTGTACAGCAGGCTTCTGCCTTGAGCCCCACCCCAAAGTTTGATATGTTGCCCCTCTAACCCTCCAGATCCACGCACCCCCACCCCATTCTCCTACCACCCCCAGCCAGGACCCGGTTCTGAAGCCCCATCCAACTAGTACGTATTTTGTTTTTTCTCCCTTGCTCTTTCCAGCCCAGCTCCCTAACACTCCGGCTGCTTTCTACACCCAGCCCCCAGGCTGAGTCTTGCTGCCTGTGGATGAGGTTTGGATATTAGTCACCAGCCTGGTTAGTTTCCCTTAACCTGGCTTCCAGTCCTGCCTCCCTCTTGTTCCAAGGTGGCAGGGCTCTTTAAGTGTGCTAGCTTGACTTACAGTGTCCTGGTTATCAGTCTTTGCTCCTCTGCCCATCACCATGTTTCTTGAATCACTTGGGTACCATTACTTGCTTCAAGAGGCCCGCTCACTCAGCATAATTAATTTCAGAGGTAATTTAACTCTAGGGCTTGTGCCTCACACCTGCTTTATCGTTGACTTTCACAATTGATTTATAGAATTAGAGGCTTAATTTTTTCTTCCCCCTCAAATACAAAATGGTTGAATTGAATTTTGATTTTCTGTAGAGGAAAAGAAAATCTAGAATAAGGACCATGTCCTGACCCCTAAGCTCCTGGCATTCATCCTTCTGCTTGTCCTACTGATGGAGTGTGTCTGCATGTGCACTGAAAGGCTCAGACGGAATAATTCTGGGGACCTTTGTAAATCAGCTTGGGAAGAATTGCAGGATGCAGTGAAGTGGGAAACTGAAGACACAGTTGGCCCAGGTTGGCCTGGGAGGGGCTGGGTGATGAGTGAGAAAATTCATTTCACCAATGTTGGCAGCAGCTCACCCTCCTTCCAGGCCAGAGGGATGACGGCTGTTGGCATGGGGACAACGATTTATTGCTGTTTCCACCAAAGAACAGAAAAACAGTGGCCACAGAGCGGATAGGACAAAATGTAAAGTATATTGGTAAGGGATCCGATTGATTTAATTTTATTTTTGAGGAATGCTAATTCCTTTAAGCAAGAAGAAGTAGCACACAAGTAACTTATGGGATTATCTGAGGTCTTATTTGCAGAGCAGGAAAATGAGCATGGAAAAAATAGATATTTCTTCTACTTTACCCAGAAACTCACATTGCTTCATTTGTGGTTTGGGTAGGTATTTGAAATGAAAGGTTAAGGGATACCAAGGAAAAAATTTCTGCTTATTTTGGTCACTTGTTCCAAATTCTGCCCTAAGATATATAAACTTAATCCCCCACTATAATGGTTGTGAATAGCTGTCCCTCCTCAAAGATATTTTACAAATGCCTGAGTGGATTTTTTTTTAAAACTTCAGTGCATGGTTGTGTATCCTAGTTGTTAGCTTAGTTCTCTGTGTGAGCCGCTGCTACAGTATGACAACTGACAGACGAGTGGTCTGGTTCCACGATCGGGAAATGAACCCGGGCCGTGGTGGTGAGAGCACAGAATCTTAACCACTAGACCACCAGGGCTGGCTCCTGAGTGGATTTTTGATAGTTAACGTAACTATAGTATTATTGGTCACTACTTAATTGTTTACATGTGGATTATTGACCTGTGAGCCATCTTCAAGCACTGCTTTTAACCCCAGCACAGACAGTCTGGTCTAATGGAAAAAGCAAAGGACTAGGAACAAGCAGACCATAAAGCAGATTACGCAGTGCTTGACATGCAGAAAATGAGCAAGAAAGGTTAGTTGTTGTTGTTGTTATTGTCATGTGTGGCCACTAAATGTATAACTTTAGGCAAACCACTTATACTCTCTTATATATAAAAGTGGCTTGCCTACATTTTGGGGTTATGGCAATAATAAATGAAGACAGAGAATTAAAAATGCTTTGAAAAATTACAAATGACAATCCAAGGCAAGACAGCGTCATTTCCCTTATCTCCCCACAAGCTTCTGGAACTGTACCATCATTAGCTGGTACATGCTCCTGGAATGCAAACTGGTTTTATTATTCACTGAAAGAGATATAATAAAGTCAGGAAGTTCCAATGTGTGTGGGGGGGATGTAATCTACACTAATGCTAACTACAAGGGAATGCTGGCTTTCTCCTGTTGTGGCTTTTCAAATCATAGCTTGATTTCCACCAATATAAGCAATTGCCCGGGGGCTACATCTGGTCCTTCATCTCCTTAATCAGCCTGGCCTGGTTGTAGAAAAGCACTTCTACACGGGCCTCAGGACACAGCGGGTTCAGAGTTACCTGTAGGTTGTATCAACACCCAGGTTGGCTGCAGCTAACTCTGATGGAGGTATCCACGCAGGTAATGTGTTCCCAGCAACCCATTTTGTCCACTCAAATAAGCCAGGCTCTACACGGATCTTCAAGTGATTTTCTTGCTGTAAACCTTACAGGTAAAATAAAATGAAGATGAAAGAAACACCACGATGTTCTCAGTGGAAAAGTAAGTTAGAGGCCAAATTGTTATAAAAATTCTGGTAAATCTTCTACTCTCTTTCCTACTAGATGCTATATATAGCTAAAAGAAAGTGGAAGCATGTGGGTTTGGACAGGATTTTGTAATTTTTGTGTGTTCCAAACACACAAGTTTAATACTCTGGCCATAGCACCAGGATGTATGCTGGCTTTATGTGGTATCTGATTTAAGGAAAAACAACACTGGTCATTACCCATACAGTTTATACAGTTCTGTGACTATTATAATTCCTTTTTCTAAAGTAAGTTTCAAGATCACCCTACCAAGAAACTTCAGAAATTCTCTTAGCATCCACTACTCTACAATAGCTTATGTCGTATTTGAATATTATGTAAATTATTCACTTTCTCTATCAGAAAATCCAGTGTTGGCTATTTACAAGTGCCACCGCACAAGTCCTGTGTTTTATCATCGTGTAACTACCCTCAGAGTAGGAATGGCCCTGTTTAACTCTCTTTACACTGCCTTTAGCCCAGTTTTTCTGTGCAAATTTAATGCATAATGCCTTTTAATACACAAATGCATCTGGTTTACTCAAGCTTAACGAATACAAGTCTCAAATACAGTGTAAATCCCCTGCTGGCTTGGCTCTTTCTGGCTCATTCGTTTGTTTGGTATACGTAAACAGTCCAAACTATTTCTTCTAGTTTTCCTTCCAGTGAAATGACAGTGGAGATGTATTCAAGCTTCCAAGGATTTCAGGGTGAAAGTTGAGTCTCTTTATGACAAGGTGCTTTTGAAGTCTTTCCAGTTAACTAAAGAAACAAGGGTGATTAAAATTTACAGACACCTAGGAGCACCACTGCTGCTGTAACAAGAGGCAAGCAGAGCAGAGTGGGAGGAAACGATTTCACTGTTTCAGTGCAAAAAAAGGATCACACTCTGCAGACTCTAAATTATTGCCAGACGACAATATTTTACAAGCCTACAATTCATCCAAGAGAGCTTTACATTTTCAAGACAAAAATTATTTGTATACTTCCTTTCATCTCGCTTATGCTGCCAGAATATGATTTTGGGACTTTTGCAAAGACATCTTCTGAAAGAATCATTGCTAAAAATTCCAAATTTGAAGCCTTCAATTGGCTAATGTCCCACGAGTCTAGGGTAATTTAGGTGTGGGGCTGCCTAGAGACAGAAGGATGGACTAGTTGACCTTTATCAAATCTTACCTTTCAGAATGTTGTATGCAGTCTGAACGCAGCGCAGGGATGGGGAGCAATAGACGTGGTCAATAATGGTGTTGCTCTCTAATAAGGCTTCACCTGCAAAGAAAACCAAAGAGGAGTCAATCTAATGGATTTACTCAGCCTCAGCTTGACCCTCAATGTGGGAGAGGGCACCAGGCAGGCCTGCAAACCTCTCTTTTCAGTGGGGGCTCACACAGGGCCAGCAGTTTCTGCCTTGTTTCCAACAAATCCCCTGATCAGCATTTCTGTGAAGGAACCAAATGAAAGACCTCTTTTTCCTTCTCTTTGGTGCTAAGAAGCAGTAACATGTCCACTTAGGAGAGACCTAGAAACACGATAATGCTCTGATTTCAAGTTTGTGATAAAAGTGAGAGGGTTTATATTATGAAAATGAGGTCTTGTTTTAATTTTATCCTGTGCTAAACAAAATCCCAACTTGTTATATTCTTGGACACCAGAGGTAAATCCCAACACCTGATACTTCAATGCTTTCCTCATGGAATACACTCTTTTCTCTACTGGATAAAGTCCAAATACCTTAATATGGTGGCCAAGGTCTTCCGTGAACTTGTCTTTATCCATCTCACTGCCTCATCTCTCGCCCTGCTCACATCTATGCTCTAGAAACAAGACAGCTTGTTTCCTCCATACTCTTGATGCTGTTTCTCATGTCTACGACTATGTTGTTCTTCCCACTGAGAATGCCCTTCCCGCCCTCCTGCTCCCTCTTTGCCCAGCTGACTTCTACTTCAGGTCTCAGATTACCTCTCTTCTCCTCTTATGTGTCTTTTTTGTGCTCCCATAATACTCCCTACATAGCTCTTCTTGAGTCTATCATACTGTATGATATTTATCCACTTATACATTTGTTTCCCTGAGGGTGGAGATTCATGCTTGGAACCCGCACACCTAGCACAGTCCCTTGCACAAAGTAAGTGATCAATCAGTATGTGTTAAATGCTTGAACAGAACAAAGCTGCTGTCTCCACATGGCAGGTATGGAATAGCCCTGCAAAGAACTGAGCCTTTTCACAGGATCAATTGGCCTCTATACATTTAGCCACTCCTGGAGGAGGATTCCCTCCTCCTCACCCTTGTGCTAGAAGCTGACCTGTCTGCCACACCAAGCCTGACCTTGCCCCATCACTGGACCTTACGCCCCTCAACAGGGGCGTATTTTGGTGAACGAACAAGTGCCAAGCACAGTGTCCTGAACTTAATAGTTATGTAATAAATTCCTCTGAATTGAGGAAATATACTACTTGTAGGAAAGTTACAGAAACCCCTAGGAAGTGTCCTGGCATACCCTCTGGAGCCAGTCTTGGGAAGAAGTAGCCAGGAAAGGCTGTGCAATTACTCGCGGACACCTACCCACTAGTCTTGCTTGCATACATCCAAACACGGTGATTGGAGCATCTTTCTCGTAATCCCGAAAGCCACCGCTCCGCTGAGGTAAGCTGTGAGGCATGTTCAGGTTGGTGCGTATGTATCGGCCTGGAAAAGAAAAGTCAGACAAAGGCTACATGAGTTTCTTCTTTCCTTAGGACTTCCACTGCTGATCCTGACAGCCCCTCCACTCCCATTCTTTTTTGGCCAAAGAAACTGAATTGATCCCTCTAGAAAATATTGAGGCTGACGCTCTTCATTTGGTAGAGTCTCATGGAATCCACTCCTCCATTCTATTGACAAAAGTGACAAGAGATAGTTTTTAAGTGAAAGTAACAACCAGTCACTCTAAACCAGGTAGGGGGTGTGGGATTCTCTGATAGGCAAGGCTCCCTATCTTAAACATGCCACTCAAATGAAAATGGAACTAAAATGAGCCAGGGTGATTTAACAGAGGGAGCTCTAACCATGGAATCAGGACACCTGTCTCTGCTTCTGACTTTGCCATATGACTATGGGCAAGACATCTGCCTTCTTTAGTCCCTGGTGTCCCAGTTTATAGAATAGGGCCAAGAACACTTATCTTCCCTAACACTCCAGACAATCAGGAAAGAGTTATAATGAACAGATCACAGGCATTTTCTAGAGCACATGTAACAAATGACTCCATCTAGATAAATGTAGCTTGACTGTGCCCCCTATAGGCCATGATAGGTATGCCAACGCTGAGCAGGCCAACCAACTACTCACCTTTGGCATCAAAGCACTGGGATAGCCAGTACTTCCCAAACACAACATCCATCCTCTCACCGTGCCGACACACAAAGAGGCATCTCTTTTGAGGGCCAGGTTGGCTGTTGACTCTCAGAGGCTGCAGAGAAAGAAAGGCTGTTAGTCGGGATGCACATGAGAGAGTAGACCTGTCCTGGAGCCAGGTGCCAGGTCAGCTGAGCTCTAGAACAAGTTTCCCCAGTGTGTGATCTGGATAAGCCCCTTAACTATTTTGGATTTAGGCTGGCCTATCTGTAAAATGGGGATTGTAAGACTCTGTCCTACAGACCTCACAAGTTATTTTGAGGCTCAAATGAGACGCAGTGCAGGTGCTTTGCAAAACAAGAAGGGTTATGAAAATGGTTTTATCACTACTGCTGCCATTGTCAGTAGGAGTAGCATTTGGCCAATACATGGTCACCTGAGTTACAGCTCTGAGGTAAAACTGGTCAGGATGTAGAGATAGGCATCTCATGGGACATCCTCCTCCCCTAAAGAGATGCTTCATCAACTTCTTTAGGAGTGAGGGCTTTTACAGTCACCAGTATGTCCACCTCATTTCTAACGTATGGTGGTTAGACCACATGGTCTAATGGTTTCCTCCAGCAGTGAGGTCCTGCTTCGCCTATTCTAATCACATCTAGGCTCTGCTGTCTGACTACATGCCTGTTGGTGTTCCCAGAAATGGTTCAGGGAGGACAACTGCTGCCTCTGAGTGACGAAATGGACAAGTCTAGTCAAAGCTGTGTCCAAATGACTTTGGTTTCTGTAACTGCTGGGTGGATCTTTCTTTCTGATAGAGTCAGTTATTCCCAGTTTCCTTAAGGCTGCCAGCTTCACGTTGGCCAGCACTTCACATTTGCTTCCAGTTGCCTTGACAAGGTTAATATGTGGCATGGTCTTTCCCATCTCTTCTACTGTTCCCTAATTCAAGCCCTGGGCTTGAGCCAATGTGATCTAGTCTCTTGATTCTCAACATGCTTAAACTTTCAACTTGCCTTTGTCTATATTGTTCAAAACTACTCTCCCCACTCCTCCAATTCTGCAAACTTTCTGGCATATATTGAGCACTCTAACATACATTGGGCACTCACCATGTGCCAGGTACCATGCTAAGAGCCTTATTCTTATTTCCTTTGATCTTCACAATGGCCTACCAAATACATACAACTATTACTACTTTACAGATAATATGTCCTCCTCTCTGCGGAACAGCCTTCCTTACCAGCCTAGACCCAGATGCTGGTAGTCATTGTCAGTACCACCCATCTGACTCTTCCTAGCCTTGAATTTTTGTATATCATTTATAATCTTATGCCCTTTCTCCCCAAGAGATTGGGGACCTTTTGGGGGCAGCAAGGGCAAGGCCCCACGCTTAGTAAATAGGTGGTAGGTGGATCCTGAGTCGAGTTGAGGAGGTGACCCTGATAGTCAGCCTTACCTGCGTGGGCTGGCAGATGATAGTCAGGGGCGTCGTCTCCCCCAAGCCCTGGTCCTCATACTGTCGCCTCTCCAATATGCCATCACCAAATGAGAGTGTGTTGGAAGATGATGTATTCAAGATCGAATAAGAACTGCAGACGAAGATAAGAAAGATGTTAACTGCTTTGGCCAAGAGTCATTAGCACATTATCCTTGGGATCAACAGGAGTGTGGGAATTAGCAGAAACACTCCCGGGGCAGGGCAACGGTTAGGAAAGCTGAGCAGGGGGCACCCCATTCCTGGGGAGGCACATCTTGTTTTATACATACTAAAGTCTTGCAGTTAATAAATTAGGGGCAGATGGATTTCCATACTTGGAACAGATGTATTCATCCCCCTGGGCAGGAATGGGGCCCATGATTTTGTGCTTATTAGGATGCCACAGGCATGGCTGGCACCAAAGGCAAGTTAACAAATAATGAGGTATCAATTTTGTACCATTGTTTCCAGCTATTTTTCTGGTTCAAAAGAAATAAACAATTTTTGTTGCCTTTAATCTTTTCCATGGTGGTTTCCATCTGAACTGACAAATTAGACGGAGGATTTTTACTATCTCCACCACTTTGCCTGTGGCTCCTACTGTCACCGACTAGGCACCTCAAGAAACTCAAAAGTAGGTTTGGAAGCAACTAACTGTTTTTCCAAGTTGTTTCTTTTCCTTTGTATGTTAAAGAGATGTCACCACCAACCATCCTGAAATGACTAAGTGAGAAACTCAAGGGAGATATAACCACCAACCATCCAGAAACTGACCAAGCCTCCCCACAAGAGCTACACCCATGACCTTTGCCTTATTTTTAATGCAAAGATCTCTCCAGGAGGAGCTTAGGCCTCCTTATGTGGAAGCATGTTCTCCAACTGAGCCTGTGCAAGTGAATACCTGCCTCTCCCTTTTGAATATTCATTCCCCAACCAAAATAAAAGTTCCTGCTTCCCTTTGTTCAGGGACACCATGACTTTGGAAATGATTCCTCGTGGCCTCCTATTTGCTGCAAATACGCTTTACTTTGTGAGATGACTTCCACTGGTGTAGAGTCTTACTTAACTCACCAGGAGGCAAGCCCACTTGGTTTGGTAACACTGTTGGTCAAGGAAACCTTATGGCCATTATCCCCTATTTTATTTTCTTCAGCCTCCAGACCCTTCTCCCCATCTCAATAAACACCTCCAACAAGATGACTAAATACAGAGTTATTTCAGAGGAGACCATTCTCACCAGATGCGTAGAGCTGTGAGCCAAGAACTCTCATTTCTGGGTGTAACACTGTAACTACAGAAGCCCAGAGATCTTGCTGAAAGGGAGGCAGCAAATCATGCCAGGTTTAAATTATTTTGACTAAGAAGGCTGCCAAAAAGCTTTATCTAATAAACATTGCCATTTAAATATGGTTGTCAGGCAAATCCAATGAACATCTCCTTCTGCATTACTGGGCAGTGTCAGGGGAGAGCATTTAAATTTTAAGTTTCTTACTTCTTTACCACTAGGGTAGCCCTACATCCCAGTTTGCCCAGCCTAGTCCTGATGTGTACCTGTTGACCCAGCAATCTGTTCAGTTGAACATCTGTTCTGGATTATTTATTTTTAACACAGAATTATTCTTAGAATTTTATTTTTGAAAAGAACTTTTTACTTCACCAATATAATAAAGCAAACTGGTTGTTAGTAAACAATTTTTCAAAAAACTATGATTTTAATAATTTTAGCACCCCCTTTCCTCTCCAAAGTATCCTTTTTTGACTGTAAATCGACTGATCCTACTTATACACAAAAGTCTCAGAAGACTTATACCCTGAAAAAGTGATGCTTAAGCTTCTGTGCATATCAGAACCACCAGGGGAGCTTTAAAAAATGCATATGCCTGAGCCCCACTCCTCACAGACTGTGATTCAGCAGAGCTGGGGTGGACCCAGGAACCAGCAGTTCAACAAAGCTGCATCAGTAAGCGTGATGTGCAGCCAAATGAGACTTATTATGGTAAAATTTAAGCAACTGTAGACCAAGGAAATCTTGTGCTATTCACACAGTCTAACAGACTGGCTCTTCTCCTTGATTTTAAACTGAGACCCTCCCAAACATCACACAGTTAAAGAAAATTCAGTGTCACTGTCTGATTCGTCAAAGCTTCAGGGCCTGAAATGTCTGGATATGTGGAATCATCCTGACATCTTTCTTGTACATGTCCCTTAATTTCTCTACCTTATTACAGCTGTGAAGACACTGATAGAATTCTCTCTCTCTCTCCTCCAGCTGAGTCGGCACGGAGAATGCCAACCTCCTTCACTTCTTAACTGTCATTATAATCAAAGGACCTGACTCACTCTGAGACAGTTGGGGCTGTCAGTTCCAGTAAGACAATAGTCAGATGCTTTATGTTGAGAGCAGCGGAGGAAGGAAGCCGAACCTGACACCCAGAACATCTTCTCAAGCACGGGGGAGATGCTGGCACCTCCCTCAGACACATCAGGACTGTGCGTAAGCCCAGAAGGACCGGCCAGCCCACTCCAACTCAGAGGACACAACGGGGCTTCACCAACTGACAACATCTAGGGATACTACAGCATCTTGCCTTGTTCTGAGTAAGGATGGTAGGAAAATATGTCTTTAGGAGGGACTCAGAGAACTGAGGACAGGTTACCAAGGGTTGGGAAGGGTCACAGGCCCCAAGTCCCTACTTGTCGCTTGAATCCCTTCAGTAACTTCCCATCAAGTCAGCCAAGTCCTGTTTGAGCACCCACTGTGGCTCTACCTCCTCGAGGCTAACTTTGGTTAGAGGTGAGAGAAGTTCTGTCTTATAGCGAGCTGGGCTCTGCCTCCCTGAGTCATTTCCACCTCTGGGGCTAAGTAGGAAGGGGCAATTCTTCTATAAGATTGCTTTTGTGGAAGGGACATTTCATTTCACGAGCATGTAAGAGAGCACTGGAAAACACAAGTTAGAAAGAAAAGAAAAATCATAAAGCTAATAATGGCTATTTTAGATTCCGTGCCATTATATACGTGGTACTGATCCTTGGAAAGCTAAGTCCTTTTACTGCAGTCTTCACAACACCCCTGTAAGGAAAGTGCAATTATTATCTACATTTTATAGATTAGCAAACAGAGGCTCAGAGAGGTAATGTAACTTGGCCAAGGTCACACAGCTGGTAAGTAGGAGAGTTAGGATTTGAATCCAAGACTATTGGAATATAAACTCAAATTCTTAATTACGATATCCTAACATCTAACATTATTTCCCACTCTCAGCAGGGTTGGCTGTGGAAGCTGACAGTTTAATTTCAGACGTGGTTCCCAGGGAAATAACATTACTAGTAATCTCTTAGAATAAAATGAGATGACATACAGACCTCCCTGTGAAGTCCCTTAGGCTCATCCATGTTTCAGCCTGAGCTCTAATCTGGGCAAGAGTGCCTTTGGATGGAGTGATCTGAAATGGGCAGCAGGGCTTCCCACATACTCTTTTCCCACGTGTAGCCCTGCTTTTAAGAAAGTGATCTGCAAGCTGTGCATCTTCAGACAAATAACCTTTTAGTTCTCAGTTTATTCACGTATATTATGCTTCACTTGTTTTTATGGGGATAAAATGGTGACTTTGGAAACCCAACTTATTTATCTTGATGTTCAGAAACATTTCTGAAAAAGCAACTGTTTGGGGAACATGAGGCAGCCTGACCTTCCAATTTGTGCCACAAAATAATGGATGTTCACGGGGTGTGGGTGGCGGTGGGGAGTGGACTGGAAGGAAGAGGCCAGGTTTGCAGGAGAGGGCGTTATTAATTAAGGAAGAAGGTGTTCTTTCCCATCTTTGGGTTCGTAACTTGTCTGCTTGCTGCTAACCAGGGTAGGGAAACTTCTTTTCTTTTCTCCCTTCAGGCAAAACACTCACTGAAATTGCCCCTCCGCTTCTCTTTTGTGGTGGTAATAACAGTGTCAGACGCCATGCAGCTGGTGCTCAGAGCTTCCGGCTCTCAGCCACGTTGGCACATGGCAAGAACCAGAGGGAGGAAAAACAAACCAGCATGCACACCCTGGCGAGATGCCCGCGTGCGCCACGCAAGGGCTGGCTGGCTTTGAGCTTTTCAGATTAAGAAAGAGAAGGTGCCTTTGCTCCTATTTTATCTATCAGGACAAAGCTAGTCATACAACGCAGGCTACTCTGAACATGGACCAGTTTGGTTCGGGGGCAAAATAGTAGTGAACGACGGGTGAAAGTTATCACCCTAAGAAGACTGGGAGGCCATGTGCCTTTTTTAGGTTCTGGCAATTGCCCATTTCCTTAGACACAGCCTCTGTCATCTAGGCATTCATGTGCCAAGTCGGAGGACTTGCTCAGGGTCACCTAACCAGTGAGGGGTAAGTTAGGTCTCCTGACTCTCGCAAATCCTCTCACTACTGGTCTGGCTGGCCTCGTGGGAATCTGCCAGCTGCCTGCAGTGTCAGACTACCCTGAGCAATGACCCAGGACAAAGTAGACAGAAGCCCGAAAGCCATGAAGACTCAGCCCTGGGCTGACCCACACTTCAGCCAGAAGAGATGGACCCCAAAGCAGCCTCAGTTTAGTCTCCGATCACAAACTCAGCTACACCAAATGGGGCAGGCAGAGTGGAACGGAGCAGTCCACCTTTCATTTCCCCATGCCCCAAGCCAGCCGGTTCCTGCAAGTCTGGAACCAACAAAGCTTTCTTTCCCACGGACTCCATTTACTCTTACTGCTGCCCTGTGTGTCCAGGATCAAGTCCATTTACCCGCCACCTCCTCAAAGTCTGCAATGTTCTTCAAACAGCAGCAGGCAACGAACTTTGAGTCTGCTTACCCATGATATATCCAAGTGCTGCATTCGTCAGCCTTGGTAATGTAGTTCTCAGGCAGGAGTCCGGAACAGCCGGTGGTTAAGGATGTGCCATAGATCCAGCCCTCGCTGGTGCTAGTCTGCTCCATGGGAGACATGAAGATGAAGTCCCCAGGGACCAGCTCCAGCTCGTCATCATTTTGTGGGGTGTAGGGGTAGATCACCTGTAATGTCTGAAAAAGGAAGAGAGGGATGAGTGAGGCTCACATCTGATCCATTCTTCCAGGTGTCTCCAGGGCACGTCAGTGTATTCTGCTTTATCCAGATGTTGACATTCACAAGTACCCCAGGGTCTGCAGGCTCTGCAGGCTCTGAGTAGATTTGGATTCAGATCAGAAAACATTTCTTCTTTTATCAGGGTACCATGGGTATGTGCCTGGTGCTACTGGATGGTTCCAGACTTTCCTTCAGGCATGTCTTGGCTTCCCGTCAGGATTCAGATATGGTTTTTAGAAATTCATCTACAAGTTCATAGGCTCTCCAGTAAACTGCTATACAAATGGGGTTGGACCTAGTTTCCCCTGCTCCATCTGCTGGGAGAGGCACCATAATAGACACTTGAAACCCAGCTCATGGAAAGTCAGGCTTCTATATGGGGGTTACAGATGGGCCAGATGGAGAGATTCTCCTATAGGAAGGGTTTGGGAGTTAAGTATTTCCCTTTCTATGTAACTCAGCTGCTTAAACAAGACATGGTCCCTGCCTTCAAGGAGCTTTCTCTAAACCTACATTTTTAACCAAGACCCTGAAAGAAAGCTGTCTTGCATAGTCATCAATGTGTATGTCTGTGTAACCAGCTTTCATAAGCAAACAGATGGAGACCACGTGTTCCTTCTTTGGGCTCAGAAAAAGCCCCAAGGGCCAACCATAGGCCATGCCACTTGGCCAATTTATTCCATTTTTTGCCTCCTTTCCCAGTATATATAAACATCATAGGCATAGGCGTGAAGGTACTTTGGAAAAGATTTATTTTACTATTTTTTTAATTAACAGCAGGAGACATCCACAATGAGGAAAATATTTCCTATCCTGTTTGTTTCACAAGAGACACGAAGATGGAAAGGCTTTCACAGCTTTTCCTTTAACAGCCATGAGTGGCAGGTGAAATATTCTGGTTCCCACTTTCAGGTTTTAACTTTGTTTTGCCTCAGTTTTCTCATCTGTAAAATAGTACCTGGACAATAAAATTTCAATGAGACAATCCAAGAAAACTCCT
The DNA here is from genome assembly GCF_020826845.1 of Diceros bicornis minor. Classification (NCBI taxonomy): domain Eukaryota; kingdom Metazoa; phylum Chordata; class Mammalia; order Perissodactyla; family Rhinocerotidae; genus Diceros; species Diceros bicornis. Next base: position 14,550,354 of record NC_080746.1, read on the forward strand.
TAAGACAGAGGCTTGTACACAGAAGGGACATAATTATTTCTCTTGAACATGACCTCTGACTTCCCAGGTGGTATCTTTCCTTCTAGCTGACCCTGACCCCTGGACTCTGTGTTGGGTAGGCTTGTGAGCTCATCAGCTCACTGGTGTCAAGGTGATACATCAGAACATGTTATAAAGAAAAGAATTTCCTTCTGGAAGTCTCTAATGAAAGGAGCCAGTAAAAATGTGATTTTTCTGAAAGAATGAAAGTGATAATGCACAGAACTCGACTGCACCACTGGCGTTCTGATTTTCCTTTTATGTAGGGTATCTGGTCTTTCCCTAATTCTGACTCCAGCATCTTTCAGCTCTAGACCTTCTTGTCTTCTGATCGTCTCCCCATTCCTCTGCCACATACACACTCAAACCACTTTTCCAAACCAACCAGAAAGGTTTTCTGCTGGGTTATTAAAACAACTTAAAAAAAAAAATTCACAAGAACTCTCTTAAATCTCAAAGCTAGGTATGTGATGATTCACCAAAAGGAACATTCTTTTTCCTGGAACAGGGTGGAGAGAGGCAGCGAGTCATGAGGCAAACAAGTCTAAACTCGTGTTCCTTAGATACTCAAGCACAGCACGGTTTTGGCTAATAATGCCTCTGGCCCAGTAGTGCCTTTCCTTTGAGAAACTCCACATGACTTCAGAGAAGAACTCACTCCTCCTATCACTCAGGGGGCGAGTATTCTATCTCTAGGTTATCTGCAGGGAAATCGAGGCACAGCAGAGGAGGGCAGGAGACAATGTGAGCTGGACAATAAGTAGCTTTGATTTATTGAATAAGCAATAAAAGAATTAAGGCATCGCAGCAAATCTAAAATTATATCTGGTACCCATGTCCCCACAGTCCTTTCCTACTCACCAAAAGCACATGGAAAAGTCAGCCTAAGTTTGAGAGCTGTCAGGACACATGCGTAGTTTTGTACTACGTTATACTTCCTCTTTTGTTTTATGTTTAGCGTCTGCTTGTCAGAATTCGACTCTATCTTATGTATGTTTTTCTTCCCTTCCTACATGGGGACTAAACTCCAAGTCTGCAGACTGACATCTTGAGAAGGACTGTTGCAGCCCTATGTGACTCTAGGAATTGAACCTCAATGCCTTTTAAGCCCTTCTTACTCTTAGTAACAATAACAGTAGCAGCAATTTTTGTTGTTGTTGTTGCCCCCACTCTGTGCTGGGTATTATGTTAGGGCCTTTCCATACATCCTCTTACTTAGTCCACACAACAGTCCAGCAAAATATCGCCACCATTTTACACAGGAGGAAACTGCGGACTGGAGAGTCACAGAAGTTGTAGAAGTGAATCTAACAACTGCTGGAGCGATGCAGCCAGGATTTGAAGCCATGTGTGCCCGACTCCAGAATTTATGCTTTTTGCGTAACTCTGTCCTTCCTCTAGATTTCCATTGCTTGGCATATCAAACTGGCATGGCCCAATGTAATCACGAATGTGGGAGAGACTATGTGAAGCACAAGTAGACATTTGCAAGTCGAAATCAAGTGAGAATCTAAACAGCAGAGGGGTGAGACCTAGGAGTCTTCCTAAACATCATTTGCTGAGTGTCCTTGCCTAAGCTGCATTCCCTCTCTGGACATCTGTTACCTCCTTGGGACAATCAATCAAACCAGCCTCCTGAGCACAGAAAAAGAAGGCGAGAATAGTTTACATATGCAGGAGGGCTCAGGTGAAGCCAAACGACCTCAGAGGGAGAACTTTATCAGAAGGCACAGTAATAAATGAGCTTTTACACATAAGAGATAAAAGAGGCCATGGTATTTTTAGAAAATTATTCATGTGGGTGCTTGCTGCCTCTTTCCCTCGGTGCCAATTGAGCAGAATGTGGGTCAGGCAGAAAAGCAATTACCCTTTGAGTTAACTGGAGGGCAGTGTTGATTAGAAGATATTCCTTGTAAAATTCCATTGCCACCTTCCTTCTTTTAGAAAGGTGACTTCTCACAGTCCATCTGCATGAACTTGACTTTTTTTTTCCTTTGCCCTCGGAAGGAGTCCAATCAGGCACACCTCTCTTGTTATATTTAGGGCTCACCCTAAGCAATTCCAGGAGATGTCAGAATTCTTAAGTAACATCAAGCCCAGTCACCTTGTTGTGTCTTTACAGAAACTTGCATCAAATGACTCGGAAGGAGGACACGACATTCCCATCAGCAGAGTCAGACAAAGCTGCATGTTCCTGACCCTCACAGGCCCCATGCCTAGGCCTGGACCTTTCGTTCAGGGGTCAGCTCTTCCCAGCACTTCCAAAACAATGATGAGTTTGCCTGCTCTAGACCCTGAGGTTCTGTTTTTCATGTTTAAAAAAATGTCTAAAAGAGATGTTAAAAGGCCATGTAAACTAACAAAAAATATCAGTTCTTTTGCTGCTGTAAAATTGAGAAACAAATATAAGTACTATTTCATAAATGTAGTTAAACTGGATGACAAATTTTTCATCAAACGATGTGGTCTTTTTTCAGATGGGTTGCCCATCTTTATTGGTCAGAATCCCTGGGTTCTGGCTTCAGCTCTGGTCCTAAATTGCTATTTAGTTTTGAACCAGACACTTCATCTCTTCGTGTCTCAGCTTCTTCTTCAGGAAGAAAAAGGACAATATTACTCTTTAGGGATGGCATGTGCTAGTCCTGGAAAGCAATGTCAATTCCCTCAAAAGAAGGATGCTAGGATGGTGCCAATCCTTCCATCTGCACTGGGATTCAATTGTCCCATCGTGCCTCCCATGTGATCCACACAAACTCTCACAATATTTGGTCTGTGCTATCATTTCATGTGTGTCTATTCTCTCTCCCCTGCTGGACTCAAAGCTCCTTGAGGACAGGTCCACATTTTAAAATTCTAGTATGTTCCATGGTACTTTGCATGCCATAGATATTCAGCAAATATCTGTTGATTATGTGTCATCAAATAGCTATTGATTATGTGTTTACAGATTTTTTTGTATTTATGAGTTCTCCTCCTCACCTAAGATCAGGATGATGTCTTCTATCTACTAACACCATGAACTGATACAATATTTAAAAATTTTCCAACGTACTTTTTTATCTATTCTCCCACTTCATTTCTATATCATTCCAGTAAGTTTGGCAGGGCAGACAGAACAATGGGGCTAGTACACAGGTGGGCCACTCAGCACCCAGAGAGGAGTGATGCAAGCTCAAAGCTTCCCAGTGAGTCGGGTAGCACCTAGACAAATCCTGGGCCAGCCGACTCCTGGTCTGGCACTTGCTGCATTGCCTTCCTTTGGTACCCATCTCCCTGTGGCAGCAAGCCCCAAGCTCTCCTGGTTCTGACTGCACCCCTGCGCCTCTGGTAGAGTCAGGAGAGACATTACCTCATGGTTAGCAAATCGGATATCCCGAGAGAATATGGTAGCCACCCAGTCGCACCCTAGTTTGACATCAATATTCTGGGCTAGTTTCTCCAGGGTTGGTAGGTGGCTAGCTTGGAAGTGGTAAGCCAGGGTCACATGCAGCTGCTTCTTATGAGGTTCCACATGTACTTCTGGAACAAGAAAGGAAACAGTTACTAGAATGTGGTGGTCATAGCAATGGTGGAGACTTAAGGAAGAACACAGACAGGTGCCCTCATAAACTCTGCTTCCCAAATAACAAAGGAGGGAGTCCCTCGGTCAGACAAAAGCTGTTTCTTTCCTTCACAGCAGCAGAATAAGCGGGGAGGGGTAACAAATCCTGAATCAAACCACAATTCGAAGATCAAGAGCCACACATCTGGCTTTTCTGTAGGAGCTATGGATCAGCTGAGAGGTAATCCTTTCACTTGGCTCCACAACAATTCCAACTGATTATCACTGGCCCCACCATTCAGATGAGGAAACTGAGACCTAAAGGAATGAACTAATTTATGTAGAAATAGAGCAAATTTTATAATCCTGTGACTCCCTAAGCTGTACTGCCTTTGTTTTGAAATAAAGTCTCTTAGCTTCTGGGTGGCCCTGATGGAAAAACAATGGAAAAAGATGGAATATTTTCAAAGTTTAATACAACGTTTCTCAACAGCATTGGGTCAAATAATTCTTTGTTGTGGGTGCTGTCCTGTGCATTCTAGGGTTTTTAGCTGCATCCCTGGCCCCTACTCACTAGATGCCAGTAGCACCCTTCAAGTTGTGAGAACCAAAAATTACTCCAGATATTGCCAAATGTCCCCAGGGGGGCAAAACTGCCCCCGTTGAGAACCACTGGTTTAAAGTACAGACTGTTATTCTAAGACACTCTAAAAAACAAACCAAACCAAACCAACCTACCTACACATGGGAATGGCTTTTCTTTCTCTTTTGTACATGTTTAAATGGGGGAGATCCATCTACTGCCCAAGCCAGAACACTAAAGATGCAACTAGAGGAAATTTAAGGAATGTGAGAAATTAAGGGGCTTGCTCAAGTCACAGAGATACAAGTAGAAGCTGAATCTTTGGTTTTGAGCACTTTTTCTGCTATACCGCATTGCATTTCTTTGTTGTAAGCCCCATGAGGCATGGGCTTTGTGTCTTGTTCACAATGTATCCCCAATGCTCAGCAGGTTATCAGCTTTTGTGTTTGTTAAATGAATGAATTCACATGAATGAATCTCCTTAAACCATCTAGGATGGAGGATGACACTAAGTTTACTTGCTGAAAGAAAAAACTCTAGAATACCACGGCAGATGTTCTAGGGGAAAGACATGGTGTGGCCTGCATTCCACATTAGGTTGCAAGAGCTAGGCCAGCTACACAGGGCAGGGCCACCCAGTTCTCCAAATCACCACCAGGGGGCTGCACAAGGGCAGAGACCTGAGCCGGCCCAGTTCTTAGAAAGTGGTCACAGATTCTTGGAGAGGGACTGACTCTCCCCTTCCTACAAGGAAAGCAAGCAAGCAAGGGCCTGACCACCTCTCACTCAATATGTACCTTAGGAATCAGCCACAGTCCTGGCTGAGACGCACTTCACTCATTTGTGAAGGATTTGGGTTTTGTGGCTACAGCATTAGTTTTGGTCCTTGTGGGAGTTTTAGTGGTTTCGACAATAGCTACTGTGGGATGAAAAAGAGCCATCTCCCTGAGGTAGAGGGATAGGAACAGGAAATAATTTGCCTCTCTATTATGCCATTTCTCTGAAATATTCAACTCCTGTGAAATGGCAGGCTCCACCAAAGTCAGAAAGCAGAGACCGGTCCCGGGGGAGGAGGGGTACCTGGGGAGGGGGTCTAAGGACGCCCCGCTCCCAAAGTAGACAAGGTGTCTTAAGGGCCTGGAGTTCCTCTGAGAGTGGAGACCTCGCTGTGACCCCGCTCAGTGGTGCTGGGCCCTCAACACACTCTTCCTCGAGTCCTGAGCCCTATTGGGGCTTTTCTGGAAAAGATGAACACGGAGCAAAAGGACCGAGTCAGGGATGAAAATAGCAGCAAGAAACAATGGCAGGTGAGGTACAGGCCAAAGGTCAGGAGACCAAGGAGCAAACCGCGTGGCTTTACTCAGGCCTTCCCCCTCTCTGGCCCTCCACACGATGTGGGGTTGGCAAGCCCAGCTCCAGCCTTGCATTCAACACTTGGATTCAGTTGTGCCGCTCGCACCTTCTGCTTTGGCCAGGGCGGCCTCCACACTGTCCTCCGCGCTTGCCCTGTTCCTTTCTGCCTGTGCTCACGCTGCCTGCCCCCCTGCAGAGCCCTTCCTCCATCTACAGATCAACAAGGTCCCAGTGTGAGCTTCCTCTCTTCCGTGAAGGTGGAACCACTCCACCTCATGATGGCCTCTCTCTTCTCAAGCTCTGTGATCACACGGTGACTGACCTGAGATTCCCAACTGTACCGCTAGCCAGGAGAAACCATTTCTTATGCTCTGTTGCATTTCTCATAGATAAACACATAGTAGGTGCTCAATAAATACCTGCAGATTGTGACTTCATTCTGTTTTTTTTTTTTTTTTGAGGAAGATTGGCCCTGGGCTAACATCCGTGCCCATCTTCCTCTACTTTATATGGGACACCGCCACAGCGTGGCTTGACAAGCGGCGCAACGGTCTGCACCCGGGATCCCAACCTGCGAACCCCCGACCATCAAAGTGGAGCACGGAAACTTAACCACTATGCCACCGGGCTGGCACCATGACTTCATTCTTAAAGAAGCCAACAGAGACTCCCCACCCCACTGTCTCTGTCACATTGCAGGTAAGGCTCTTGCTCAGCTCAGTGAGCTTGTCTGCACCGGAGTCAGACAGGAGATGCTTGGCACACTTCTCCCTCTTGTCCTCTCTCCATGCCTCCTGCCTCTAAGTCAGCACACATCCTGAGCATCCCTTTAAGTTAATTCCTTTGATGGGAAATCTCGGTTGCTTGAACTAAGAGCTGCCATGAAAAGAGCAGGAGCCATCTTGTAGGGGTGGCATTTTTGGCCTGACTTTGAGGCTTAGAGGTCTGTCTTATGGGTTTCAGCGAGTTGAAGGGTGTTGGCTCAGTGGGTTTTATTATTATTTGATAGAAAGTGGTTCCACTCTATGTACTATGCTACCCCCTGAGCAAAGCCCTGGGTCCTTCTGGAGTGAGACCCAGATAAATGCCTGCATGGGAGGGAGTTTGGGAAGAAGAAAGGAAGGTTCCTTAATTCTGAACTGGGAGAAGAAGGTGGCACTACAAAAGAATACATTTCTAGTTCCATGGGGAACAGTCATTTGTGTACCTTTAACTTGGGTGTTAGTGAGTAGGCACTGGACATTCTCTCAAGAGGGTTAGCAGAACAGTAGTTTAATATTTTTAAAACGGAGCGAAGAAGTATGGGATGCTGCAGGAAATGGCTGTGATCTTTGTCATGTTCTGCCCGTGCCTGCAGGACCCTCCACCTCCTGACTCCATCTCACTCCTTCACAATAATTACCCATCCCTTTCCTTCCCAACTCTCTGATCCACAGGACCCAGGGCTGGCCTGGCAGCTGTGTTGGCTCACCGGTTTTGGATGCTGCCTCCGCAGCAAAGTCAGCGGCAAACTTCTTGAGGACCTCTGCGCTGTCTTCCTTCACGAAGAGGCCGATGAAGTTGGAGGAGGTATAGAGCTCCAGGGGCAGCGGGGCTGAGAACTTACATTTCCAGCGACTGACGGTGGTCTGCAGGGCTTCCCCCAGGGCATCCACCTTGCTGTCCTCACACTGGCAGGGGAAAGCAAGAGGCTTCACTCAGAGACAAGGGGAGACAGACATCGGCTGCCACTTAACATTTGGCATCTTCTGCCCAGAGCTGGAGGCTGATGATGCAATTACTAAATGAACGCTTCTGTTTGTGAGGAGAGAGAAGAACTGCAGACTCCCAATTAGGAAATATATTATCCAACTGGTAAATTAAACTAGGGCAATGGACGACCTCTCCCCTCCCTCCCTGCTCTAATGTGCCCCTCTGAACCCAGCCAGAATGCAGTAGGACTGGTCCAGCAGAAAGGAAGAATGGAGGAACATGTCAGGAAAGAATACCACACCCCAGGATAAATTGTGTTATGTTTTCTATTGTTTTGCATCATCTGTGCCTGTTCTATTCCTCTTAGACAATCAAAAATTGACTCTACTTCCGCCCCCATGATAGTTGGGAAGAATGAGGCTCAGAGAGCTGTGACATCACCCTCCTACCCTCTTCAGAGCATTGGAAGAATGAGTGTCTACAACTCTGAATGCTTTTGAGAACGATTCTGGGATGACTAAGAGGAAATGATAATCATTTTAATTTTCAGAGTGAATGGTAAGGGAGACGATGTTAGGAACATATTTTTACCTGAAAAAAAAAAAGAAAGAAGGAGAGAGACTCTGGAAAAAACAACCCAAAATATTAAAAAAAATATATTATCTTAAAGTGCTACCATTCTGCCTTGTCTTGAATATACCTGGATAAATCAATTCTTCTCCATCTTCCCAGAGAGCTAAAGTAGATGAAACATATTTATTACAGTGAGGGGGATTTAGTTTAGTCATTAAATAAGCTTTGTGATAGCTAGGATTATGAACTAGGTAACTATGCCAGGTGAAAGGTATCTCTGTCATCTCTAGAAAGATCTAACGAGACAAAACCCATGGGCAGTGTCCAAGAGGCTAAAGTCGCTTTCCCTGTCTATAGACTACGTTTCTTGTTCCCAGCTCTCTACTTTCTACTCTTTCCTTGCTGTGAGAGTGGAAAGGTTGCCAGCTGACAAGGGTGAAGCTGGGTTAGCGCATCTGTTCCCTTTGTGGCTGCCAGACCAATGTGTCACTCAGTGGGTCAGGCTTGTCCCTAGGGTCCTGAGGAGCACGCGGTCATCACAATGCTACACCAAACCTAGAGTGCTCCTGGGCCCCAGCAGATATTGGAAAGAGGAGCTGGGGTGAGTAGCCGTGGACCTCACTGATGCCTCCAAGGCCCATCCAACTCTAGGGGCCCATGACTATTCCCGCCAGCTTCCCGAGGGACTCCTGACTTTGACTCCAGGTCCCAAGGGGCTGGCTGGGGTACGGGAAGCAGGCTCCCCAGGGCGGGGGGTAAGGGGATTGTAGCTCACCATGAAGAACTGGCAGAGGGTGATGTGGGGGAAGATGTTGTGTGCCTTGTTCTTTCCGCAGATCTGTTTCGACTGTTGCCAAAAGTCAGAGAGCTTCTGTGCTAAGGGGCCAGTGGGGCGGAGGTAGAGGACATACTCCCGGGGCAGGGGGTCATCCAGGAAGGGATCCCCGACATGGGAGAATAACCTGTAAGAGAGAAGAGAGCCAAGCAGGCCTCACTTCAGAATAATGGAAGGGAGCGAAGAGAAAGATCCACCCTCCGTATGTTCCACACCCCAGGTACTACAAGGGGAAAGGTTTTCATTTTTCTGCTTTAAAATGCTGCTACCCCTCAAAGCTCACACTTTATAACCAACTCTCAGATGCACCAACTTCTCTTCTCCTGTCTGTCATACTGCACCCGGGGCCCACAACTCCCTAAAAAAAAATCCCAAATTTGCTCTCCAGGAAGCATTCTGGGATAAACCCCAAATCCTTTCCCAATCCACCAGTACAGTTCCAACCTGGCCTGTCCCTTCAGTTCAGTCTATGATTAAACCCGTGTGCCTCCAAAGACAAGGGAAGCTTCTCTAGGGTAGCTTTGTGGGGTCTGCCCTGGGTAGCCATATCCTAGAGGGTAAGCAGGATTTTTTCTAAACTGATTTGCCCAGCATCCACACCCCTAAAGTGTATCTTTCAGTGACTGGAGGGGGTGGATATTGTGATGGGGCTCTATCTTGGAAATACTTTGAATTTCTTTCACAGCTTAAGGAGAAGGACGCCTTGGGGCCAGGGCAGAGGAGGCAATCAGCTTGATAAATGGGTTGTCACATGGTCTTTTGGCTCATCTCCCCCCTGGAAGGGTCCATTAGAGAAAGGCTGCACATCCCTGCTCATCCACATACACTTCGAGTTAATTACATGCTATTTTCTCAATTTATTTATTTCATACCAACCAGTCACATGCTGCCTGAACACTTCTTCCTCCTGTGGATGCCAAGGCTTTTTGTCTGGAAGAAAAAAATCAAATTTCTATTGTTAATATTTTTAGCCTCTTCTCAGTTCTTCTCCCTGCAGTGGCGAGAGCTGAATGTGAAGTAAGTGACATCAAAGCCTCCTCCATGGCGGGGAGACACCTGCAGCAGGGTTTTCCCCTAAGGGTCGCAGCAAGGCACATGGAAATTAGGACTTGTAATTAATTTCCATGTCATTAGCATTGGATTTGCATGCAGCCTGACAGCCCATACAGTCTATTTTCAGCAGCTTTCAGATCAGAGTTTTATTTTTGCTTCCCGAAAGGTTGTCATGTCTTGGTTCTTCCCCCTTCCTTTTCACCCACTCGCTTTTACTGACCCAGATCCCCTACAGAGAGAGCGTTTATTTGCGGCCCCTTGGCAAAATGTGTTAGAAAGTGGTGCTGATGATATTAAAACTTGAGACAAGATGCCCAAAGGACCATTGGTTTGGTTCAATTCAGTGCCTCCTCTCACCCACCTCCAACCACCACCACCACCAGCCTCAGGCTGGACCCATAATCTCCCATGATTTTATAGACATCTGTGGGGACAAGTAGCCCTGGGTAAAAGAGTATGGCTAGAGCAGTGATGTTCTCACTCCCACTGCTGGAGAAACAACACCAAGCTCTACTACCGGAGGGGCAGTGTCGCAGGATGGTTACGGCAGTGAGGCCCTTGTGTACAAGCAACAAGTAGAGCGCTTCTGAAATTTCAGACCAGTCTCCAAGAGCCAGAGAGTTCTGGGTTTGTATCCAGCTTTGCTGTCAGTCATCCATCCATTCATGCATTCGTGTTTATGTTTATTCAATAAATACTGAATTGCTATTATTTTGTCATTATTACTGTGCCAGGCTCCAGGAATATAGTGAAAAACAAAACTTATAAAGGCCCCTGCCCTCAAGGAGCTTTCAGCGGAGCAGGCATGAACACATTAATCCTACAGATCATTACTGAATTACATTGGTGATAAGTGTAATGAAGGGAGAGCACAGGGAACCATAAGAACATACGACAGGGAGACCTAACCTGGGCTGAGAGGTCGGGGAAGGCTTTACTGAGGAAGTGACATTTCAAGTGAGACCTGAAGAGGGTAGACTCCTCTGGGTGGGAGTGGGGGGGGGAGGTGTGTGGTGGTTGTGGTGGTAGAAGACACATAGGACATCTACTCTATCATGAGGTGTGTATATAAGGAGCCTTGAACAGTGCCTGAAATGTTGGAGGTAACCAATAAATGATCATTCCCATCCCTTTATACTACACACCGATTCAAGGGCCTTGGGATAGGGAAGAGAGGGGAGGGAATTCTAGTTTAAATCGACACTCTTTCTAAGCATCTTTTTCCCGACTGGCTGCTAAATCCAACTCCTCCTTCCTTTTCCTGGTCCCTCTAGGGAGCCAGTAGATGCTGTGAGAATCACAGAGGGTCAGACTGGAAGGGACCTCAGACATCATCTGTGAGCCCAACATCTTTGCTTTATACAAGGGGAAACTCAGGTGAAAGAAATAAAGTAACGCGCTCAAAGCAGCCTGGCTAAGGTGATGGCTGAGTGAAGGCCAGCCTCTGTCGCTCGGCTCCACAGCCCAAGGTTAAATAAATACCTTCCTTTTCCCCATGAAAATCTGAGCACAAAGACCAAATGATCAGGATAAAGAAATCTGCACAGCTAAGTAGAACAGCACTACAGAAGACACACCTACTTACAGTAAGATGAAGTTAGGAGAAGCAAGGCAGATCCCTCCGAACCTTTCGGAACAGAAGGTGGTACAGAAAAGGCTGGAAAACAAGCGTACCCCAACCATTCCCACACCTGGATAAGGTGCTTAATTGCTGCAAGTTGCCAGCCTGTTTCCTTTACTGCTTACTAGACCATCAGAGGCCACACACATCTTGCTGTGTAACCCACACATCTTTGCGTAACCCACAAAAGAACACAAATCATGGTCTTTTAGAGGTTAGAATCTCTGAGGATTAAATCACCAAAAAAAGACCCATTGTTTCAAAAACAATTGGGTAAAGGAAAACTCATTTGTGGTACAATGTGCTATTTATGTAAAGGATCCAATTTCTTTTTTTCCAGGCCCTTCCTCCAATGAAATATATCTGACAAATTTAATTTATTTTTCCTAAGCACTAGGAGTACCCTCTGGAAATGAAAGATCTAATTAAGTTATGGTCCTCGTAACTCAAAAGACAAGTTTTGGAGAGGGTTCAAAGATACAACTGAGAAAGATTATGAAAGGTTTGGGTGATAAAACTATGACGAAAGGCTATGGAAACCCAAATTCTTCTTTCTGAAGAAGACAAATCTGAGAAGTTTTCAATTTTATGGAAGGTTATCGTATCTGATGTACCTTCTCTAGTGAGGGTCAGCCAAAGTAAAATAAGCTTTTGCTATGGCACAAAGGGCTTGAGTTAGATACTAGAAAGAACTTCCTGGCAGTAATGTGCTAGAAAAGTGTTTTGCTTTTTTGGAAAGTTTCTAGAAAAAAGTTACTGATCTGAAACAGAGGTGTGCGATTCTCTAGGCAGGAGGTCGCACGGGGAGTAAATTCACCACTTCCTTAGGGTCAGGAGCCACAGGCAGAGCTCCGCTGCTCCTTCATGCACTGCCAGGCTGACGACGATTTGGGTTGCGTTTGTTCCCAGAACTCTGCCCACAGAACAGACTGAACATGGGCAGTGGCAGAACACGGCCCCCCTCCCCCACCAGTGAAGAATGACTGTTGCCATAGAGCTCCCACCTCCACGGTCCATCGACAGGGCCAATGCCAAAAACAGTGGGGTGTGTGGGGTGGACCCCAACACCAGGCTGAGCCTGAACAGCTGCTACCCTCAGTGACTCAGAAGTTGGCAGAGATTGCCGGAGACCTTGAGCAGATAAAGGGGGAGCATCCCTTTCAACTCAAAGGAGAGTAGTCCAGCCATTGGATGACAGCAATTAATTGTTTAGAGGGGACCTTCGTGGTTAGAATTGGCGGGACATGTGAACTGCTGAAGTTCAGTTACGTGAGAACACAAATTTGACTTCTGACCCTGGTCCTTACTTTCCCAATTATATCTAGGGTTCATTCTTAGCAGAATGTGAAAAAAAAAAAAGATGCAAACTCTGATGCCCTGCTAATAATAGGGAAGGACACACAAATCAAAAAAAAAAGCAATGGCTCATCAAAAAAATCAGGCAAGCAGCTGTGAGGAAATTAGCCAAATTAGGAACCAGCAGCATCCACTGAGGGCCTTGCTTCACTCCAGCTGGGAGGGCTGGGATTCCTCCCACTCTCTGCCCTCAGCTCCGTGGAATTTTGGATTCCAGGTTGGTCTGGCCCCAGGGCTACAGCTCTACCCAACCACTAGGGTTACAGAGATGCCCTCGTGCCTTTAAAGGAAGTTTGGAAAGGAAAAATCCCTTTCCAGTTCGAGTGAGACAAAGCAACATTCCTTTCTCCCTCTCTTCTTCCCTTCCTTCTTTCCTTCCTTGCTTTCTTTCCTTCTTCCTTCTCTCCTTCATTCCTTTCTTTCCTTCTTTCCTTCCTTCCACTCTCTTTTTCCCTTCTCCTCCCAAGGAACTCTTACCAGGACACCAAATGAAAACCAAAACTAAAACCAAGTGTGTATTGAGTGTAGCTCTCTGATCTAAGGTTTGACTGGTTGGGGCCCTTTCGGAGACACTAGCCTCTGGTTCCCTCGGCTGGATTCAGGCCTGACGGAGTAGATTCGGGCTGGTCCCATGTCCAAGTCCAGCAGGATTCTCACTCCCTCTCAGAACCACAGGTTTTGAGCTTGACTGGAATTTCCTGTTTAATTGTCATCCAGGCTGACTTCCTCTGCAGCCACCCTAGTTCTCTGGGGTTCCACGGTGGTCTCTGACCCTCCTGGTAGTTCAGTTCCTCTCAGCTGAACACCAGCTGTATGCCGGGCACTGTATTACCCCTGGGCATACAAAGAAGAGGAACGAATGGTCCTTGCCCTTAAAGAGTTCACAGCCCTACTGAAAGAAGCAGACACACAAGCAGCTTCTTACAATGCAATATGGTAATGGCCATGACAGAGATGTGTACAGCGTGCTGAGGCAGCTCAGAATAGGCGTACTCACTCAGTGTGGGGGGTAGTTTCTGGGGCTGAGGTTCTCAAATTGTATACAAAGCTACTCTCAGGTCAGGACGCCACAGGAGGCTCAAAGGGGTGCCATGGGATATTTAAGTTTTTGAGGGAAACATAGCAATACTTAACCTCTGCTGGACATCCCACAAGCTCCACGCTTGAGGTAGTTATAGTTGCAACATTAGACTGTGTTACATTCCTTTTGATGCCATATTTTTGTGAAGCTGGAGTTTTTGCAACTGCTGTAATAAAAAGCAAGTACCCAGCAAAAACCAACGTGGAACAGGAAATGAGAGTGGCAGTGTCCAACCTGATTCTAAGGTTTGAGCAGTTGTGCAGTGCCCAACAGACACACACAGCCCATTAGTAAATGGTTGTGATTATTTAAGAATGAAATGAGGGGCCGGCCCGGTGGCGCAAGTGGTTAAGTGCATGTACTCCGCTGTGGCGGTCCGGGGTTCGCCGGTTCGGATCCCGGGCGTGCACCGATGCACCGCTTGTTGAGCCATGCTGTGGCGGCATCCCATATAAAGTAGAGGAAGATGGGCATGGATGTTAGCACAGGGCCAGTCTTCCTCAGCAAAAAGAGGAGGATTGGCAGATGTTAGCTCAGGGCTGATCTTCCTCACAAAAAAAAAAAAAGAATGAAATGAAAATGTTACTTCTTTTCAATTTTGTGTATTATTTTTTCACATGGCTCTTAAGTTGTTAAGAAGATAAATACTTAAGTTGTTTGGATCTAACTACTAAATATACAGAACTGTTAGGTATTTATGTTGGCCTACAGGCTCTACATAAAAATTACTGAGACACTAAGGGTGCTGTAAACTCAGAAAGTTTGGAAATCTGACCTAGAAGAAATGATGCTTTATCTGGATCTAAAAAGCGGAGTAAGTACTGGCTAGAGAAAGTTGAAAGGAGAGAAGGGCATGTGAAGTGAAGAGAATGGACAGAGCTAATGTATGAAGACAAGAGACAGCATGATACGTGCAGAGAAGTTAGAGTTTGATGACACTAGAGCAAAAACGGTAAAGCTGGAAGAAGGTAAAGATCAAGCTGAAAAGGCAGGGGACAGCTCACCAAGGTCTTTGTGCCATTTTAGAGAGCTTGAACCTGATCACATTATGCAGTGGGCAACAATGAATGACGGTAAGTCAGAGGGGCATGATCAGATTTTCATGTGAGGGATGGATTTAAGGGAGATAAACTGTGTGCCAGAAACTACTTAGAAGGCCTTGATAATAGATCAGACGGGGGACATTGAGAGGTTGAACTTTAATGAGGATGGGAATGTTGGGATGGTTGATTGAATGAAGCTTGGAGACTGATTAGAAGTTGTAGCTTAAATGCCTATGTGGATGGTGGAGACACCTCTGAGTGAGAATAGAGTAGAAACAACTTTGGGCTGGAGTGGTAGTGGGTGATGAGTTCAGTTATTGCTCCCTGGAGAACCTGGGGGTCTGGGCTAACAGCGAGACCAAGTATCATGAACAGACACCGAGTCTAGTTGCAGTGTACTGTGTTCCTAAAGCTTTCTCTTTTGGCTTGACTATGATTCCTTGTCTCTTTTTGTTTGTAAGCCAGACATTTCTTTTAGGCTACCCATGGAGTTCCTACTTCCTGTCTCAGGAATACCTTTGGCTCCCAACTTCCTCAATACTGAGGTCAGTAAATACTCAAGCCATCCCTGGTTCAGGGGGATAGGTTAGCCCAGACCCCGAGGTTCTGCAGGGTGACTCATCTCTCACGTGCCTTCAGAGGAGAGTTCATCCCCTATTTGATTGCACTTGACAAAACTCAAATATCTGACACCTGAAGTAAAAAACAATAGGCAGCATATGTATACCAATGGAAACGGAAATATATTCCCTCAAAATAGTAAGACCTTGATTCAATTAAGTAGAAAACTAATTTGCTGAGCTTTCTAATTACTTGAAGTTGTTCTGTCCTTGGCTTTGAATTGCTGGTAGACGCATACTCATGGCCTCAGGATCCCATCTGCTCTGTGTGTTGGTTTTCTGTGACCAAGGACTTATTTGTATAGGAAAAGAGAAGATAAGGGGTCAAGTATGTAATCCTACAAGTGGATGAAGCTCCCTATGCAACCAAAATTAAATTATATCTTTCCTTCATGTAGCTAAGATAATCTCAAATTTTAGAAACATTTAATGCTGACTATAGGATTTTTAAAAATGTTCTCAACCTCCAGGATACCTGTTGTTAAATTTTCCACATCTGATACTGTGAATTCAATTAAAAGATGACCTAATTAATCCAATATCTCATTCTTTTCTCTGGATCTGCACTAGACTGGGGGATAGGCAAACTTAGATAGACTCCAACTCCTATTTTTCCTGATTGGAGAGTCTAGTCATATCAAGAGGCTACTGGTGCCACTAAGCAAAATTGAGGGATTCTTTTAGGGTGTATTTGAAAAACAGATGCTGTTTTGTAATGTGGTTTTAGGTAGAAATATCAGAGTTATTGTGCTCTATGAAGAGTCGTCTGCTCAGTGCCGACCTTCTTAAGGATGATTTGAGACAGCTTAACAGCATGCCTGAGGCTGACAGCTATCTTGAGAAAAGAGGGCAAGTAGGTGACTCTGCATCTATTTGTATCTGTAGTAGAAGAAAAATAAGGATAAAGAAGTCAATAATGATTGAAGGCCTTCTCTTCAATCTACCGGGCACTTAATGGACATTAAATCTCATGACAAATGGTGAAGCCAGTATTGTCAGGAGCCTCCCTGGACCCGGGAGGCTCTACTCTGACAGGTCAGCTCTCCAGTCATCTGTGTGGTTGTTCCAATCCAGGGGCTGGTACTGGAGGCTATGACTAAAGTCTGAATCAGTGAAAGAAGTATATTGAGTAGTTGAAGCATGAGCCTAGATTCCCGGGAAGCATCTCAGCCAATGGCCTCCAAGCTCCCTCTTCTCTGGAAACCCAGGGAGAAGTGGCCCCCAAACCTCTCACTGGGTGTGATCCTGGAGATCTGCTCCAGACTCCTGGGGTGGCTTCTGGGTCAGAATGGGACTCCTTGGCAGTATCCCCCATGCGCGGAGCACCCCCATCAGGAGCAGTAGGGTATGAGTATGGGGTAGATGGACACAAAATACAGAGCAGACATGAGTCTAGGCCACTCCAGTGGCCAGGGATGGGATATGCTTACAGAGCAACCAACTTAATCCCCTAAATTTACATACTTCAACTCCTCCCACCCTTCAGTGTCCATTAATCAAGACTTCAGCTTCTGACATGGTTACTCTCTCACCTACCAGTGGCCAATGAGATCCTTACAGATTCAATCCTACCTTTAATTGATGATCAGAGGCCAAACAAATGTGGGGCAGCATTTGAGGAGCAGCTAAGAGACACACAAGCCGAGGAGGGGGCAGAGGCGGTATTTTAGCCAAGCCTTTTCAGCTCAAGTAAAACCAGGGACTGGACAAATACTGGTGCTCCAGCGGGTCCTTGCAGGAGCTAGAACACGGGCACTGGTTTTTAGGTACCCTCTCCCCGAAGGAAGAGATTTTCTAATTTGCTGCTTTAGTTTTTTCATCTTCAAAGAGGAGGTGATGAATGGGCCACGAGGAGACTGAGGAAGAAAGATGTGACATTTATAAGGTGTTTTGAGGTCCTCAGAAGCAACCATAAGTGATAAACAGTGATTCCGTGGCTGCAAAGGATCTTGAGACCATCCTGTCTCTTCTTCCTTATGACCAGAAACAAAGGGGGATTCAACAATGTGTCTTTATTACCTAATGGCCCTTGTGCTCAGAAAAGTTCTTCCACGTTCCAAACTCCTTCCAACTGTGCCAAACTCATGCTACCTTTTCTGCACCTGGTAGAGTTGATCACTCTTTCCTATATAACAAAATAATTTATTCCATCACTTTCAACAAAGAATTCCAGCTACTTTTTATCACCAAGGCCAGTAAGATAGGCTTGCAAAGAGCCTGGGCAGTTCAGTTTAACAACCTCATCTCCGAAGTCTCTGCTCCCTCCAGACTCCTCCCTGTGAAGCTGAAGGAGGGCAGTGGAGACGCCTGTCAATAAACATAAACCATAATGGCCCTACCCATTTCCTTCAGAGGAAATGAACCTAATGGAGAAAGATATATTGATCATAAAGACCCAATTTCAGAATCAGTCTCCTGACGGTGAACCCTTTCAGTGAGCTGGGGCTAATGGCCTATGCTTTCAGTGGCTGCGGCCTGTCTGAGAGCTGTACGTCTAAAAATCAATGGGATAGCAAACCTGCCGGGGGGCCAGGGATGCTACCGCCAAAAGTCCGGCCAACGGGAAGGAAAAGACTGTGGGCTTTTTTATAAAGCTAATCAGAGAAGGAAAAAAAAATTACTGACCTATATGGGGGCTTAAGAAGGCCTTGCAGTTGAAGAACTCCAACCTGCGGTGACACCCTTCTTTCTTTCCTATCCACAAAACTCTATTTTCCAACCCATAAAGAGCCTATTAAGCAGGTCTCCTCAGGGGGTGGTTAGCAGGGAAAATGCTGCTTAGGTTCCCCGACGTTTTTATGTGGCAGAGCCCAGCAGCCCATATGGAGTGGTCTTTGGTTCTTGCTAAAAAGGGGCTGGAGCTCTGGCCTCTGCTGTAGGGAGGCAGCAGTTTGTAATTGGGAAAGCAGCCATTAGACCATGGGTGGTGACATAATAAAACACATTTCTCTTTGCCTCTGTTATAAGTCTCTCTAGGATCTAGACAATACCTTTCTTCCCGCCAAGATCAATGAGTTTTTGCAAAGAGGCACTTTGCAGTGTAAAAAGAGCACGTTCTTGGGAGCCAAACTCTTACTAGTTGTGGGACTGTGGACAAGTTAATTATGCTGAGATTCATTTTCCCAGTCTCTTAAATGGCGATAACAACACCTACCTTGCAGGGTACAATGATGATTAATATCAATATCAGATACTGTATTTGAAGAGCTCAGCACAGGGTCTGGCATATACTGGGTACTTAAAAATAACACCTGCACATACGCCTACGCATATTATCGAACAATCTTTGCAATTTTCCCAGAATAAATGTCTGTAAGTTTCATGCTAAGAGAAGCATTTCAAGACTGGGCATCAGAAGACCCAGATCCCTTCTCTGCTAAAACAATCTACAACCATCTGGGAAGATCTTGAGAAGTGTATGGGATTTGGGGAGAGAGAAAATCTTTCTAGACAAGGCAATAACACAAGAAAAGGTGGAGAGGGGAAGCCAGACAGTGATGAGTGAGAACTGTGAGGCAGTCTACTGGAGAGAGGGATGCGACCCAGATTGTGGGGAGGCAGGCAGCGGAGTTTAGATTCTATCAGGAAGGAAGTTGGGAGGCTGTGAGAGGCTGAGAGGCTCTGAGCAGGGGAGGGACAGTTTCCACTCACTGAATGTATCCAAGGAGAGGAGTGACAGCCCTGAGCTGGGTGTCTATAGTCATCAGGAACTGGGGGAGAGGCTGGCCAGCATTCATTCCCTTTTTCCTCTAAGATCCTAAGTTACTAGCGGTCCCTGTGGGGCCTTTATTACTCACTCTTCAGAGTAATACCATCTCTGCCCACCTGAACTACTTCCCAAGGGAATAGGATAAAAGTTTCAAAAATTCAATCCATTGTTCAGTCATGCACCACTTAACAACGTTTCAGTCGACGACAGACCCAATATACGATGGTGGTCCCGTAAGATTAGAACCATGTAGCCTAGGTGTGTAGTAGGCAATCCCATCTAGGTTTGTGTAAGTACACTCTACGATGTTCACACAACAATGAAACCGCCTAAGGACGCATTTCTCAGAACACTTCCCCGTCATTAAGCGATGCATGAAGGTACATGCTGAACTATTATTACTCCTTGAGAAACAGAGGATCAGAAGCTGCCTCTGTTTTGCCCAAGAACACACAGAAAGCAAGGGACACGATGATTCCAGAATCAGATTACATAAGATCATGAATGTTATAACAACACTTGGCACAGTTCCTTGCCTATAATAGGTGCTCAATAAATATGGTCATACTTTATATTTTTATGACTATCTCCTCTCCAGGACCATCCCATTTCTGTGTGTTTTCACACACTTTTCCTCCTCTAAGAGATACCTGAGAATGGAATGTGGGTTAGTGCTCTGACTAGCTGCTTGGTTCAGTTTCGCATTTAAGGCGTCAGTCTCTGACTCTCTGTCAGTCCAGAAGATGCTGTTTCTAGGTTACAGGTTCTACAGAAAACGATGGAAATCAGGCACCCCTGGAGGGGCAGTGTCTGTTGTGCACAGTCTCTGTGTCCCTGCAGAGGAAAGTCCAGCTGATTTGGGGGGAAAGGTGTCCACTGAATAAAAGAGGTTGTGTCCCTATGGGGCACCGTGGAGGGTGGGAGGTTAATACAGAGCCACAGTGAGTCCCAGATGCCTTTCAGACTGGCAGCCCAGTGTGGAAGTGCTCTGAGGCATGCAGAAGGCAGGAAAGCTTCTGCAGGAAGCTGTGAAGGCAGTGACCGCCCTCGGAGAGGCAGGACCTGCCTGGGGAAGGATGGAGCTCACTGATAAAAACAGTGTGTAGCACCAGCACCACAGTAGTGCTGATGCTTTTCTTAAGACTTTTATATAATCACTCATGGATCCTCCTAGCAGCCCTGAGAGGTAGGCACAACATCGTTGTTATTTTTACTTCACAGATGAGGAAAGGGAGGCAACAGAGAGGTTAAAAGACTTGTTCAGCTCACACAGTTGCATAGGGCAGAGGTGAGACTAGAACTCTGACCTGCTTTTTCTTGTCTAGAGCTCTGAGGTATGCCTGGGTCTCAAAGAGTGAAGGAGCGGTGCAGGTCTGTGAGGCTAATCTCTGCTGCAACAACTGGCAAGTGAGATTTAAGACAGAGAGAGGGAACAGCCCCACGCCGACCCCCCACCAGAAAAGGGATCTGGGAGAAACATGAAAATGAGGAGTCATTTCAGGTTGCAGAGACTAATTTTTTTTCTCCTCCCATTTTCACCTCCTCCTTCTCTAAGCCACTAGAATCAGCTAAAAATACTTAAATATGGATGATTTTTAGTCCTTCTGAAATGGTTTCAGCCCAAAGCTACATAAGATGCTCTGACTCACAGCCTTGGTGGGTCAGGGAGAAGACCAAACAGACCAAACAGAACCATTGTCGCCACTCTGTACCTCTTCACGTAAGCAACCGATTAGCTAACATGTATTTACTAGGAGCCAGGCACTGTACTAAACATTTTACATGTAAATGATCTCATTCAATCCTTACTCAACGCTTTGCAAGAGGTGCCATTATTTCCCTCACTGAACAGGCAAGGAAAGCGAGGCTTGGAGAAACTGTAGAACTTGGCCCAGGTCCCACAGCTGGAAAGAGGAAGATGTGGCATTCAAGTGTGTGCTCAGCCACTGGGCCACGTGTCCTCCCGAGCAGAAAGATGTCAGTGCCAGCAGTGGCCACTCTGCTTCTGCATCCTGGCAAGGTGAAGTGCAGCGATGATCTTCCACAGGAACTTTCTACAAAATATGACTGCACTGCTTTCTCAACCCAACACTTGGCAGTTCATTTGTTCATTCAACTCAATTAAACATTCCTACAACGAGCAAGTATTGTGTCAAGCTCTGTTGCCAAACACTGTGTTAAGGGCTGTGACTGTAAAGATGGGAAAACAAAGCCCCTGCCCTTAAGGAAAGTCATCATATGAGGACCTCAACAAACAGACAATGGAAAGAGAAGGAAGGCGACACTAATGGCGCACCTATTATGTGCTGTGCAATTTACAGGTATCATCTTACTTTAAACCAATTTGGTGGGGTTAGTATTACTGCCTCCATGGTACACATGATAAAACTGTGGTGGAGAAAGATTAAGAACATTGTTCAAGACACACAGTTAGTCAGTGGCAGTTCTGGAATCAAACCAAGTCTGATTTTCAAACCCATGTTCTTGTCAGCACCCCTCCCCTCCAAAACTCTCCCTCCATTGAATGATTGAGGTCAGTTTCAAAAGGAGTATGTGGGTAAATGAAAATCAGTCTTGGATCTGAAGAACTAAGCTGAGGGTCTTCTACCAGGAGGATGGTATTATCACAGGATTCATGGGTGGACCTTGGAAGGAGAACACGAGGCAGAGGGACACCTAGAAGTCTTACATGTGTACCAAATTCCACCAGAGCAATTACTCTTGCAGGTCAAATTCCATCCTGCTGGCCACTTATTTCAAGAGATATCCGTGAAGACAAAAATCCAAGCTAGCAAAAGAACTGGACAGTGTTAGAGCTCACTGTATGAGGCAATGACCAGTATAGTCACGTTTGCAATATGAAGGGGCAAAGAGAGCAGTAAGCTTTGCAGGAATTCAGAGCAAAGGGAATCGGCTAGTTTAGATACCTGCTGCCATCAGGGTTCCATATAAAGCACCCCCATCCTATTTTTAAAGACCTTCATTTCCACAAAAGTATAAACTCCTTACCAAGGCACACTGGCCCTCCATCCTCATCCCTGTCTACCTCTTAAGCTTCACCATCAAGCATTCTGTTCATTGGTTCTTGTCTCACACTCAAAACCTTTTTCCTATTTGTTCCTTTTTATGCAAGGCCAACTCTACCCTCAGTTACCTGGCTGAAGTAACTGAGGGTATGGCTCAATTCCTACCTATTCTTTAACAGTCCATATGGGTTTCAGCTCCTTCAGGGAGCTGTCCCTGACTGGTCTGGGCACCCATAACACCCTGTACGTGGTTGTATCATAGCATCTTGTGCATTATATTTAAATGATCTGTCTTCTGCAAAAAACTGTGAACTACTTGAAGCAGAGATCATTTCTTATTTTCTTGCAGCCTTAGTAGGCGGCATAGTATTCAGCACATAGTTGGTGTTAAATAAATTTTTAAAAAAGTGAACTTCATGAAGATGTTAGAGGTATAGATATCTAGTGTGGCAGACAGACTCTAAGGTGACACCGCAGTAATCTCTGCCTTCTGATATTCACTCCCTTGTATAATCCCCTCTCATGGAGTGTAAGTGAGACCCAAGACTCTCCCTGCTTCTGTCTGCTTCTCTCTGCTTCTGTCCAACAGAATATGGCAAAGGTGATGGGTGTCATGCCCATGATTAGGTTACCTTATATGACAAAGGTGCTGGGCGTCACTCCTGTGATTCCATTATGATACACACATAAGACAAATGATATACATATAACACTCTCATGACTCACTCTCCTGCTGGCCTTGAAGAAGCAGCATGTTGTGAACTGCCTATGGAGAGAGCTGCATGGCAGGGAACTGTGGGTGGCCTCTAAGATCTAAGAGTGGCATATAGCCAACATCCAGCAAAAAGGTGGGGCTCTCAGTCCTACAACCAAAAGGAAATGAATTCTGCCAGCAACCTGAATGAGGCTGGAGGTGGATCCTAGTTGAGCCTCCTGATGAGAAGACAGCCTAGCCAACAGCTTAAATGCAACCAGACTCTGAGCAGAGAACCCAGCTAAACCTGGACTCCCAGACTACAGAAACTGTGAGATAACAACTGTGTGTGTTTTAAGTCACTAAGTTTCTAGTGCAGAGTAATAGAAAACTAATGGATGTCCAGCTTTTCAGGAAGGAGGAAATAGGCAGGAAAGTAACATTGCTTGAGCATTAGCTGGTATGAGCTGGTGAGACCAACTTCAGCATCAAGGAGTAATCAAGGCAGCAGAAGACAAGAGGCCTCAATCCCAGAACCAACTGAAACTGACTGATTTGATTCCTTTATCATGAATACATCCTCATTTCATTCCTGCCACCATTTAAACTTGATTTAGACCATTACATGTCCAAGAGTCATAGCTTATTACTCAAGGGAGGGGGTACAAGGGAGCGGCCAGGACATAGACTCGGAGTCAGACAGAGCAGGGCTGGAATCTGCGGCTACTCCTCCAAAGATGCGAGCCGCCAGGTAAATGACCTGACCTCTCTAAGCTTGGTCCTCTAGCTAATCCAAGGCTGATTATAGCGCTCTGTTAGGGTTATGTGAAGTGGCATAACGAAGTGGCTACCTCAAGCTCTGTGTTCCCAACCACTGGATCCCTCCCCACCCCCACTGCTCACTGCCCTCCCCAACTTTCCCTGACTCTAAGGTTAAGCCTGCTTTAGGATTCTCCCGGATGGAATCCTTCAGCAAAACGATTTTTGGCTGATGCCTCAGAGGTTTATGTTGTAGGTGAAATCCCAGGAAATTCTACCCAACCTGTTCCAACAGTGCTAGGCTGCAGAGAGGTCAGGCTCAATTTCCTGAAATGACTTACTGCTTCCCCTTTCATGGGGGCACTTTCTATATCATAAGTGGGACTTTACCAAACACACTGGGAAGTGAGAGAGGTCCCAGACTTTCCAGGCAGCCATCTGTCTGCTGGCCAGACTCCATTCCCCCAAACCATTGCCCCCCACATCATCTCGTTTCCATGTTGTGTGCCCCCCACCCCAACTCCCAGAACTCAGGGAATCGGGTGACATGTACTTTGGGGATCAGTAAATACACTGCCTGCCGCCCTTGCCAGCCTGGGGACCCTGAGGAAGCCTGACTCAAAGGTGTGGCTGGGGTTTTTTTAAATGAGGTCTTGTCTTCCCATTGGGCCTCTGAGAGCTTAGAGCCTTTCCATCTCATAAGCCCTCCTCCCTCAGTGCCTTAGCAGGCAAGGACACAGAGACCTGAAGGCAATTATTAATTTTATATTATGGATAGAGAACATACAGCCCATTCGTTTACTATCCCACAGCTTGGAATATCTAGGTTTATCAGATGTATACTAACGCCCAGTACCGCGTCAGGCACCCCTGAGTGTGATAGCATGTGGGTGTGTGTCTGCAATTTAGCATCTGCTAACAGTACATGTATTAAGATACGATTTAGGATGCTCACAGAATTTCAGGCCTTCGAGATCAAGATCACTTACTTCAATCCTCTCATGTTACAGAAGAGGAACTAAGATCCACAGAGGTAAGTGGCCTGACAGGGACAGGAAGCCAGGTTCCCTAAGTCCCGAAACTGCATTCTTGGCACGTTACAAGGCTGTGTCTCTGCCTTTTTTGCTTAGGCTGTGCTGCTTAATTTCCTCTGATCTAGTGCCCCTTCTTGAGCTCTTGGGCAGTGCTAATTTGCTGACAGGCCTTGGGACCCCCTTCATAGGGAGCAGCATCAAGAGACGACCCCTCCCTCCGCTTGCCTCAGCCATGCAGTGTGATCTTGGCAGGGCAGATGGATCTCCAGCCCCAGGTCCTACTTCCTCCTTTGACCTCCTCCAGACTGGGGGCCCCCTGGCCCTACCACAGCCCTCCACACTGGGGCGCTACAGCCTTTGAGAACAGCTAGAACCACCCTTGATGTGAAGAGAGGGGAGTCTGCAAAGAGCAAGCATGCTGCCTTCCCTGGGATCTAGGAGCTAGATGCTGCAAACAAATGGCAGACAGTGGGGATGAGGCAGGAAAAGAAAGAAGTGTCAAAAAGACTGTGTGTCCAGCACTGGCCTACACACGTTTGCTCATGTAACAATATCTTATTTAATCCTCAGGGCTGGTCTGTGAGATATTTTGTAACGATGAGGAAACTGAGGCTTAGAGAGGGAGGCAGTATTCTTAGGCTTAAGCTTATAAACGTGCAAGCTGGAGAATCCAATCTAGTCACTGGCTCCATTTATCAAGACATAGTCCTACATTTCTGGTGCACAAAGAGGGCCTGACTCAGCTCTGGGTAACTCTGCATGGGTTTCAAGGCCGAATGCGCTTAAGGATTTTCCACGCAGCTCATTCTTACTGCCACATTCAAATGTCACCCTGACTGGAGTCGGCTTTGATTCCTCACGGATGCCTTGATTCCTCAAGGCCAACACTTGGTAATGCTTATGCCTCAGTATCAGCCTTGACTTCTTCTACCCGATTAACTGACCCTCTTCTTAACCAGCTTGTGAGTTGCCTAGGAACCCCTGTGTCCTGTGTCCAGCGCCCTTCATGGTAACAGGGAAAGGGGCACTGTAATGTCTGGATACAAACAATTTCTGTAATAAGCTCCAAACCCCAGGAAACAGACAATCAAATTAACCAGGGAGTATGAAAACCAAAGCAGATTCTAATTAATCATCCATGTTTAGACCAGGTTTGTTGTTAGCCACGAGATTTACAAAAGAGCTTTCTGGTCTGTTTTCTTTTTTCTAAATATAAATCCAGTCTTAGAAATGTAGGACCTTGAACCTAAGTTGACAAAGGCTAAGCTGACGCTGTCCCCAGCTCAGAGGAGGATCCTAAATGAGTCACTTCCCCCTGCCTGCTTCCCCTTGGCTGATAAGGCCTCCCTCTCTGGGTGGGAGGGAGAGATAATGAGCTAAGGGCTGAGAACCACTTTGGCATTAATCAGGAGCAGAGGGCATGACCTGCTCTGCAGAACCATCTTAATCGACATGGAAAGCTTTTCTGAAGCTGGCTGGGCAAGCCCCTCCGTGCCAGACCATCACTCTTAGTGGCTACACTCTCTGGCCCTAGTTGCCTCCCCGAACCCCCAACCTGATCCCCACTTTCCTTAAAAGAAAAGTGTCCAACGTTCAGGCCCTTTCCACAGAAGGCTACAAGTCAAAAGGTCAGCTGCTATCTGGGTTATCTGAGTTTCTGTTATGGATAAGCTGAGAGGCGAAGACCGCTGAGAGAGGAAAGGAGCGACATGTTCCTGTGCTTAGGTATTAAACTGAATTCATGGGCATGTGCAGTTAGAGGTGGTATTAACTTCATTAAACATGCTTCAGAGCTCTGGGGCTTCATTGAAACTCATGCAAAAATATTCACCATCGGACCATGAAGGGGAAAAATCACATAGTCTAACTTCTCCATTTTATAAAGCAGGGAACTGAGCTTCGAGAAGAAAAACGACTTCTTTAGGATCACGGTGAGTTGGTGCAGAGCTTAACTTAGAAGCCAGGACTTAACAAATCCTTGGCATGCTTCCATTCCACCACTCCAACCTACGTCTTCTTGCCACCTCTTGTGACTGTTGTGCGGCCCTGGGAGAAGGACCAAGCCGTGGTGTAGCCAGGGTTCTAGTCCAGGCTCTGTCGCTGTGTGACCCTGGGCAAGTCCCCTTAACCTTCCTGGGATCATGGAAAATGAAAAGGAACTTACATGGATCTCAAAGGCCCCTTCCAGTTCTAAAAGCCTGTGATGTTTGTGTGCTGGGGATTCCCTTCTCCTTCCACACACCAGGGGGAGGAAGCTGGGCTGTTTCTTTAACCTTAGACAGCAATGAAGGATAAAGCAGAGGGGCCAGTTGTGGGCTGGGTTTGGGCTGATCATGAAGAGTGTCCTGCAAGGGACGGAGGGAGGGGGTCATGGAGAATCCTCAGTGGGAATTGACACCAGATACCAAAGCAGGAGTTGTACTTATAAGACCCAATGCACGTAAAGCAGCCATTTCAAACTGCAGCCCTCTCTACATGTAGCAGCCTCGAGCCTCACGCTGCTTCCTCCCAGCTTGAAGGGACCGTACACTCTCTCTCTCCAGGCCCTTCATGCTCAGTCTGAGTCCTCAGCTGCTCTCCCGGCTGCAACGCAGCTCAGGCTCCTCCAATTACTGTTCTGTGTTCGGTAGTTAAGACCCAAAGAGAATGATTCTTCAGGAAAATGAGGTGCCATTTTTAGCCTATCAGGAAGACAATTCCCTTGAGAAGAGAGAAGGCTATAAGGCCCATCTCCACTTCTGGAGTGGCAGCAATATGCTAGAAAGGCAGCCTCTATTATTCTGAGGAAAAGACATATTTCCCCCTGTAGTTTGCCTGTCTTAGCAATTGAGTGTAACATCTGGAATTCCCCTCACTCTTGTCTGTAAAATCATTCTATGGGAACTGTGCTGGCCAATATGCTAGCCACTAGCCACATGCTAAATAAACCTGAAAATTCAGTTCCTCATCACACTAGCCACATTTCAAGTGCCAGTGGCTACCACGTTGGCAGCACAGATATGAACGTTCTCATCATCACAGAATGTTCGATTGGACAGTGCTGCACTGGAATGTAAGCTGCCCAAGAGCAGGGATGTGACCTTGTTCATTTCTAGATCTCAAGTACCTAGTAAAGTGCCTGGCACATGATTAGCACTTAATTTACTGAATGCATTTATTGAACTCACGGATAGATAGGTTAGACAGGGCAGAGAACATGGAAGTGTCAGTACAGTTATGCTAGTCATTCAAAATTACACAGAAGACTTCTTCCAAGAAACTCTGACTTCTCCTAGTGTTCATTCTCTAGGAAGTTTTTGAGCACCCACTGGTACTTCCCTAGGCTGGGTGCTAAAACAGATATGAAAAACAACAACAATAAGAGAAGAAGTAGTGAAATGTATTGGGAGGAGCAGAGGATTAGGAAAGAAAAGACCCAGGTTCTAGTCCAGATTCAATCAGAAGGACAAATGGGGATGAATTAGCCCCTTTGAGTCTCAGTCTCTTTGGCTGTAAAATGGGAGCAATAATACTATCCCCAAGGAGTTGTTTGTTAAGAACTAAATGGGATAATATAACAGAAAGTACTTTGGAAACTATAAAGAGTTGGATATTTGTGTTATTGACCTTGCCCTCAAGTTGCTGTTGAGTCCTGCTGCCATGATCCTTAAGAATATTTTGCCTTCTCCAACTGCCCTCCTTGCCTTGAGATCATTACATCAACCCATCATGCAAACCTTTAAGGTAAATTTTCTGCTAAAATACCACTACCATCATGCCCCTGTGTTTGAAAGGCTAAAATGGCTCCTTACTGCCTGTAAAATCAAGACCAATCTCTGTCTTCTAATATTTGATATTATTACATGCCCCATTTGCTTAAAGAAGCTCCCATTTCATGACTCTCAGATAGGACCCTCCTGAGGTGAGAAACATTATTCCTGTTACAAATGTGCCCCTGCCCCACCCATGCCTTTCTTTTTGCCACCTCTTCACATTGCACCTGCTCCCTTGAGTTCACCCTGTCTGTAACTCCAGCCCCAATGACCCTGGCATTTGTAGCGCCTGCTTTGTCTTGTACATTATAACATGTTCTCCCATGTGGGCCTGTTCTCTGGTTGCTTTGCGTGTCTTATCTCCTCCCCAAAACCAGACAACACTCAAAGAAGGTAACTGTTCTTAGGCACTACTTGGTTCCTTAGGGGTACCTAGGGACGAGGAGAGGGTGGTTGGCCCCGTAGGTCTGGGTTTAGATGGGGCCAGATATATAGGAAGGAGATCTAAGAAGAAAAGCATGTTTGAAGAGCTAGTCCAACCAGCTTTGTACAGGTGGACTATGCTTTTCCTTCAATGGATTCCACGTTCTAGTCTAAACATTTCAAATACCTTGTGTTTATTAAGTAATAATAATCATTTTCCCATTTTGTTACACTTTAGGTTGATATAATTTCAGCCCAAAGGAACACAGAGTTTTAGTGAGTTGAGGCTTTACTTTAGAGATCTGATTCCTTTTGGTTGCAGCAATTGGTCTCACCCTGGATCAAACCTCTGTGACTCCCACTATTCATCTAGAGGCTTCTCACACTGGTCTAGGAGGTATAGCACTGATGCACCAGTGTGATGTGGAGCCCAGTGACTTGAAATGGCATTCCAGGGAAAAGTGGAGCACTGTTATTAGCCAAGATTATCCCAGAAGATGAGCCCAGGCTCCCAATCTACTGCCAAAGGCCAGAACGTGTGTCCCCAGATTTCATAATAACACCATCTTCCCAGGGGAGAGCAGGGTTGCAGCCAGGCAGCCATTGCCTGTGTGAGGCCTAAGACAGCA
This sequence comes from Diceros bicornis minor, assembly GCF_020826845.1. Classification (NCBI taxonomy): domain Eukaryota; kingdom Metazoa; phylum Chordata; class Mammalia; order Perissodactyla; family Rhinocerotidae; genus Diceros; species Diceros bicornis. The sequence goes on from NC_080746.1 coordinate 14,579,770, forward strand.
GAACAGTTCTGGCTGAGTATAAACAGAGCGCCCAATTAAAATGCCTAATTATAGGGCAGGCTGGAGCCAAGAGGTGGGCTTTGTTGGTGGCCCTGAAGCCAGCTGACAGCCAGGCTGCCAGCATCTCCCAATCGGCCACAACTAGTTTCCAACTAGAATAAGCCTCCGTGTGGACAGACGCACTAGAGGTTTGGGAGGGCAGAGAGGAGCTCTGCAAAAAGGGAGAAGGCAAACCTCAATGCTTCTTAGCTCCTAGGGCTATGGAGCACATTCTCCTACGGAGCATCTAGGCAGCTTCCTGGAAGACTGTAGGGGAAGATGTTCCTTAGCGCAAGGGAATTGGGATTTCACCTTTTTGGGCCCCAGGTGCCTCATCTATAGAATGGAATATCTAACTCGCAGGATTACTATGAGACAAACGCTGCCAGAAGGCACGTAAAAGCTCTTTGCTTTTGGCTAAGCACTGCAATAGATTATGCACTTTCCCCAAAAGTGAGAGGCAGAGAAGTGTTGTGAACCTGGGCACAAAGTAGAGTTCTTCCCGCCAACCTGCAGGTGTTCATCCCTCTTGCCAGGCACTGAAATACTGAAATTCACTCAACTCTACCTCAATCATCACACTATCAGTGCTTAATATATCTTTCTCAGGGATACCGATAGTAAAATGAGTTTCTATGATATCCTTCCTCCTAGGATCTCAAAGCATGGTTCCACAGTTGTCTATTACTCCATCCTTCCTAAGAGGTTGACAAGACAGTAAACATTTGAATCTAACTGGTGGAGAATGGGGGCTCTATGTTCAAGTGACTTGACCCCAGCTCCTCTAAGATGACAGAGCTTGGACCAGGACCTGAAAATGCAAGCATCAGGATCATCTTCTTGAAGCCCATCAGGTTAGCTTTCAAGGCATTGCTGAAGTGGACACTCTGGAGATGGAGAGCTGAGACTAACAATTACCAGGTGGAATTCAGGCGGAGTCTGGATTTTCAGCCTCTCCGGAATCACTTCGCTAGCCTCTCTTGAGAAGAATGCTTCTTCTGCTTCTCTACACTATAAAAAGACGGGTGGGATTCAGCCCCTCACCTCATGGAGGGTCACATAAGTAGTCAAGTGTTCTCAGTTCACACAGCACTGGCTGAGCGGAGGTCTTTGTAGCTTTGGGGGTTTAGGTCAAAAGCACAACAACATTATGTGGGGGTAACTGAGGGTACATTGTACCTGTGAATGGAGAAAACACCATGCACCTCCCAACCAGCCTGAGCAATACGCCAGAGAGGGGGCCCTGCCACTGAACCCCACCTCAGCAATGGGCACCTAGCACTGGCAAGCCTGTTCCCTTAGCACCCCAGGCATTCTCCAACCGAGGGACGGGAGTCACACTAATAAACACACTGAACTTGGGGGTCAGAGGATCCAGCTTTGAGCCTTAGCTTTGCTATTTACTAATTGCAAAGAGGGAAAACCTCTTTGGGCATTGGTATCTCATCTAAAAAAGTGAAATGATAACAATTACTTCACAAAGCTACTGTTAAGAGTTAAGAGACAGTGTGGCATAGTGGTCCAACCCATGGACTCGAGGGACAGACCTGGATTTGAATCCTGTTCCACCACTTACTAGTTCTATGACTTACGGGTAATTTACTGACTATAACCAACCCTTAGTTTCCTCATTTGACACTAGACAATGGTAACAATACTTAGAGTATTCAGAGGTTTTCACTGACACAGTGCCTGGTGCACACTGGGCCCTCAATAAACTTTCTCTGTTAATATTACAGATGTACGATGTAAAGCACAATGCAACTGCAAACAATTGTGATTATCTTCTAGGCTTTGGGCAAGCGTTGCCAATATGTGAAATGCTTTGCATATAGTCAATGCATAATAAGTATCTGCGATATGTAATTACGGCATCCGTAGCAGCAGTTTCACTCTGGAATTCAGCTCAGACATCAGTGTCATTTGCAATAACTACATTCCAGGCTGCCAGTCCTACAAATTAGACTGACAAAAGACGCGCAACACATGATTCAGCTGTATCTCGGAGGAGGGTTTCTGGTGACAGCGAAAGCCACAAGGGATCCGACCTGAGCACTTTCGATGTGTCAGCAGAAGGCTCTTCCTCTCACAGTGAGGATAAATATACCACCATGTGTAGTTGGGGGCATGCACTGTGCAGGGACCACTCTGGGACCAGGAGAACACACAGATGTCCAGGGCTGTCTCAGCAGCAAAGACTTCCTCCACGGAAGTGCAGCCAAAGTTGAGGGCTCCCCCTCCCTCCTTCCTTCCACGTGCTCCATCCCTCACTGATAGCCAAGAGACTTGTTAGGTGGCAAATCAGTATCATCCCTGGGGAACTGACATGGTGCAGGGCTGCTGCCTCTCACCTCCAGCCGACTGCAGACCCGCAGGATGAGAGTCCCGAGTGGCCCATCTGTTTTTTGGAATGATGAATTTCATCAGTTTCCATCCCACTGTGTGAGATCACTCCACCTTTTCTTATTTGCCAAAAGGTATTTCTCCCAGCACAAGGGAGGTATTCTTTCTCTTGTCTTACAGGATCTGGGGACTACTTGCGCAGATACCCTATTCCCAGATCATGTTAATTGCTAACATTACATGCTTATCATGTGTGACTCCTTGTACTAAGCTCTCTACCCGCATTGTGTCATTTAATCCTCACAACAATTAGGTCACTGCTACGTCATCTAATCCTCACACAATCAGTTCAGGATTATCATCCTTGTTAGACAAATGAGGAAACTGAGGCTTAGAGATGCTAAGGAGCTTGCCCAAGATACTACAAGGATCTTAAATTGCAGAGTCAGGATTTGAACCCAGGCTGTCGGCCTGAGGCCCTCTCCACTCCTGTGCTATAAAGCCTAAACTCTGGCAGACTCCCTTTAATCTTTCCAGAGACTGAATAGCTATAATATTTTCATTGTGTCTCTATAAAGAAATTTTCCAACCCCTTAATCATCCCAGTGCCCTTCTCTGGACCTTCTCTAGCCTTGGTTTTTCTCTTTTAATGTGCAAGAGCCAAATCACCCAACATCACTCCAGGTGCTTGCCGTATTGCTTATAAAGAACTTAAAATTGTCATCTCGTTCTATGCTCACATCAGTCCCAATGGGGGCTCAGGCAGGTCATACAGCTGTCCAAGGTCACAGAGCCACAGCTTAGCCCAGGACCCACGACTCCGGTGCTCTTTTCTCCCCTCCTACCTGTTGCTCCAAGTATGGATCTCAGCCTTGTTCCCACAGGGTGCCCTGCCTGTTCAGTGAGAGAAGTTCAGTGAGAGAATGACATTCCCCAAATCTTATTGGCTGATGTCCCCAGACCAATCCCACTCCCTAGGTCATTCTGGGTCCATTCACTCATTCTATTCGCCATGCATAAGCCCTTGCCTGGATGATTTCAGAGGTTCCCTCGGCTGCTGGTTTCACTCTCCCTTCCATTCCCCAATTCGCAGTCCATCCTCCACCGAGGCCAGAATAATCTTCCTAAAATGCTAACCTGAATCATGCCACTGTCTTACTTAAGATCCTTCAGAGGCCCCCCCCAAATCCCTGGCCACCGCCTGTGCTGGTTCCCGTCAGGCTGGCTGGCTCTCCCACTGTTCCCCCCATAACCATGTGACCTCTCCATCACGCAGCCTCTGCTTCAGCCACAGGAGCCCTGCAGTTGCCCGAAATACCTTGAAGTTCTCTCTGTTGAACCTTTTCCCCCTTTGCTTTTTCTAGTGGGACTGTCTATACCTTCTCTTTTCTGTCTAATGAACCTAAAGGATGACTTTAAGACTAAGCCAAAACTTCATCTCAGTGGAATGCTTCCAGAACTTTCCTTCTGAATTGCACATCTCCCCTTATGGCCCCTCCCACACTTTACCTCTCTCTATCCCCCATTGGACTGTAAGCTCCTTGGAGACAAGGCTCCATATCCGTCTAACTTTGTGCCTTCAGAATATAGCACACAGTAAATCCATGAAATGTTCATTAAATAAGGAAGGAAGGAAGGAATCTTCCCCTGCTGTCCACACCCCAGGAGAGCAGCTTCTCGTCTGAGGTCTCACAGCACTTCATAATATTCTTCTATTAGCACCTGCCAGTCTTATCTCTAAATATTTCCTCCTATGTCTGTTTTCCCCACTACACTGGAAATATTCTTCTTCAGGAGACTCTGAGATCTTTCAAGGGTAGGAGGTACAGTCCTGAGCACAAAGCCCAGCATATAGTGGGTGCTTAATTAACCGACTGAACGGGACTCCCAGGACTTTGCTCTTTTCCACCAACATTAATCACTGAGAGACACCATCTTACACCTCAGATAACCTCTGCGTAAATGCAGTGGCTTGAATTTGCTCATGCTGAAGCCACCTTCCACTGGTCTGCCAACTCACATCTTAGGAGATCCTCCTGTGGTCCACCCCACTGGCATGACACTTCACTACCAAAACAACTCCGTGTCATCCACAGACGTGCGAGTTTCACTCTGAACTTCCTTTTCCAGATCATTTATAAGAACGTGGAAGAAACCCATCCTCACCGTCGGCCACTGCATGGTCACTGGGCCTTGATCTGCACCCCTTATCCTGGGCTGACATCTCTTTAGTGTCTATCTTTCATTACAGAAACGTGGGCAAGGGAGCATTCATCTAACCACCCATCTACCCATCTACCCATCTACCCCTCCACTCATCCATTCCATACATGTTGAATATGTGAGACGGATCAGGCCTTGTGCTAAGCTCTGGGAAATTTGGTGATAGACAAACCTAGTTCCTGGCCTTCAGGAGCTCAGTTGAGACAGAAGGCAAACATGGAGCAAATAATCATAATGCCCTGTGATACACATGCTCCCCTGGTCATTTAAAGTGTGCAGAAGGATCACCAAGAGCGAGAGATTAACTCTGCCCACAGAGTGGGCAGGATTTGAGTTAGACCTTGATGGATGAGTGGCATTTTGCCATCCAGACCAGAAGGGAGAAGGAACAGCAGGTACAACGGGGGAAAGGAAGGAAAGTGCTAGAAGCTCCAAGGGGCCAACAATGGGGTGGGGGAGGGACACGGCAGGAGAAGGAAACATTACCAATTTATCTTTTCTCACTAGGGGTACATTTTTGTTTCCAAAAGACTGCGATCAATAATATTATCTCAGTAAATGAAGAAAGGCATATTGATTATGGCCTTCCCTCTGCTGATAGCCAGAAAAAGCCAGAGCCTCATCTAAAAAGCCAAGGAAAGAGCTTTCAAAGGAATCCATTCTTTCATCCAGCACTAACAGCACTTGCCATATTTATATATGTATTCAGGAGATTGCAACTGTCTCTCCAACGACTATAAGCTACCCGAGATCAGAGACTTTGTTACGATTTGTGTTGAATCCCAAGAGGCTCGAACAATCCTTGGTGTATAGTAAGTACCCCATAAACACTTGCTTAACGACATCACTGGACTCCTGCTACCTGTGAGGAACTGTACTAGGAACTGAGGATAAAGAAATGGACTAGACACATTGCCGGCCCTTCAAGCTAGTTCTATTCCATGATGTAGTTCTTAGGAAGCCATTTTTGGATTGGTAAATTATTTCTGTTTTAAAGCTTGAAAAAAAAAAAAAAGACCTTTCTACAAGCCAAGAGATGAGCTTTTTAGAGCTGACAGAAAAGGCCTTGGCAACCTTCCCCCACATGCACACAGATGCTCATTTCACAGTGCTCCTCCCTCTCGCCACTCAGGCAGAAAGGTTTACTGGGAGGACAACAGCTCCTGGCAGCCCTCTCCCCAGAGGCATCCCCTGCAAGGGCAAGCCCTCTGCCTCAGCTGCCTTTCCCAGGCTGTGCGGTACACTCGTGCTCACACAGTTACACACACACACACGTACACAGCCACACACTCACAATGTCACACAGACACACATGCTCATACACTCACAACACATGCTCACATACATGCTCATGTTTACATATACGATCACGCTCACACATATACACGTTCTTACACACACACACACCACAAGCTCATACACATTCACACAGCAAACATTTTCACACACCCAGATGACACACACACACACACAGAGCCTGAGCCGTTAAAGTGACAGCACTCACATTTTCCATCTATTGGTGGTTTCAAAACAGGAAGCCTGAGCGGGGAGGGGAGGTGTTGGTGAAGCGAGAGCTGTGTGAAGGGGCCCAGGTGCATGGGCTGGATTCAAAAGGGACGTCTCGCTGGCGCCTGTCTCCTTCACAGGCAGAAGAGCTGGGCTGCCGAGGCCCCAGCTTGGCCCAGCTCCTGAGCAGCATCAGTCCTGGCTGGCAGGGTGCTGAGGCCGCCTCTCCACAGCCCGGCTGCTGACTGTGGAGCTGGCCAGGCCAAGTGACAGGGGAGATGCAGCCACCGGGATCAAATTGCATCTCTCCCTCAGCCAGGGGTTTTCTGAGAGGAAGAAGGGAACACCCCATGCCTTCCTGTCTGCCAGTGTGGAGGCCCCTCTCTTTTGGAAACCACCTCTTCCAGGAGACTCCTGGGACTACATGCCACTCTACCTCACCCCTTAGGTCCTCTGCCACTTAGTCATGCTTCTTTGCAATGCAAATATTCTGTTTTGTGCCCTGTCCCCAACCCCACTCTAAGATGAAACAGACCAAGAACCTGTTTTCTAATATCAAATTCTTGAAGCACCTTGTATTTTACAAGGTGTATTTACACCTTGAAGCTTCTTCAATCTTCAAGACAGCTCCATGAGGTTGTTAATGCCAAACCCATTTTACAGATGAGAAAGCTGAGAGCAAAGAGATTAAGTCACTTGTTCTGGGGTCGCAGAAGCAGACCTTCTGAGCTCAACTCTCCATTTTCAAGAATGTCACAACTCATATCTTCCACCCTGGCTCCGAACTCAGGGTGTGTCTAAGACAGACAGGTTTGTCAGAACAGCCAGAGCAAAAACCGATGGTGAGAAGGGAGGTAAAAGGTGAGAAGACTACAGAGAGAGAAGGAATAAAGCTCTGCCACCGGCTGGCAAAGATGTAGGCCCACCATGGGCCATCGAGGTACTCATGTTACCCCATCTCTCTACACACATACCAAACCACACAGAAATAAACTCCAGCTGGCCTGGCACCAGGGGGTAGGGTAGGTCCATTTATATACTTTAACTGCCCGAGGCGGTTGGGGCTGATTTCCACAACTTCCAGAAAAAGACTGAGGAGAACCATAGTGAGATGACATTTCTGGGGGTGAATGACGTTTCTGGAACTTTGCTTTCTCTCTCTCTCTGAGAGAAGTGATTAAAAACATTTTTTTTTCCCTCAGCAGTGACCTTGCAAAGGAAATTGGCCTCACTGCTCTGAAGCTGAGAGGAAGGGCACACACACAGCGCTTTGTGCTGCCTTCTTGCCAAAGGCTGCTCTGGAGGCGAGGAGGGGTGTCGGCAGGCTGCCCTCCCAAACCAGCTGAGAGAATAAAATCTGGTGATAGCGTGCATGTGGCTGGAAGGAGACAAGAGGGGACAAAAAAACAGACCAGATTGGATTTTTCTGCCAGGCTAGCAGTTCTGTCAGATCATGACCTTCTTTTCATGTTCCCCTTCCTTTTAGGTTTCACGTGTTCAGCAGCCGGGACCCATAAAATGGGACATCAGAGGTCACAGGAAAAAGGATGGGTTAGACTCAGGGGAGGGCCTGGAATTTCCTTTCCTGGAGATCTTCAGGACCGAAATGAGAGACTCCTGCGCTTGGGAGCACTTCTGGCTCTTCTTGGCTCGCTTTGCTTCTCCTGTCTGGAATACCGTCCAAATCCCTTTCTTTCTCCAAGTTCACCCTTTTTTTAAAAGCCTCTCCTGACCCTTCCAGGCTTTAGTGCTCCCTGAGGTTAGAGACCATGACCAAAACGGAGTTTCGGTGACTGACGAGCGAGAAAGCGGATGCCTGAGATGACCCTGGAACCCACCCAACTCCAGAGTGTGTTGTCCCTGTGCTGTCTTTGTTGGGGGGTAGGAAGGGGGTTCTCAGGGCTGGACTCCACCAGCCGATCAGAGAGGCTAAACTCCAGCTTGTGTGGGTGGTGAAGGCGACGCAGGTTCCAGAAGAGATGTGGCAAAAGCGGAGGAGAGTTGTCCTAGAGGAGCCGGACGGCCTGGGTTGGGTGACATACCGAGGAATTGCTCAAGGCTGGTTTCGCTGGTCAGCAAAAGGATCCAGGAAGCAGAACCCGTGGGAGGGAAACTGGGCTGCTCACTACAGAAGAGGCTCGGAAGCAGCCTGGCCACCCAAGGTCAGCGAGTTCACGCTCGTGGGGCCTGGAAGTCGTGAGGGCCTTGTGGGAGGGAAGAGGAGCAGCTGGGCTCCTTGCTATGGGTCTCTGCTTTTCCAAGCAAAGCATCAGTGGGCCTCATAATCCAAATAGGTCAGCGCTCCTACCAGAAGACAGGCAAAGACTTTAAATTTCGAGCATTTGATTACTTATGCAGCTCCTGTGAAGTGGGAAGTTGAATAACCACTACATGAACTGACAGATCTTCAAGTAAGGGGCTTGAAATGCAGCAAATATGATCTCTAGTTATGCTCATCAGCTGGATTCTGACATGAACCCTGTTTGCTTATTAGTCAACAATCAACACAGTGTGCTATTTCTATGGTTCATTTATATTTTTTATTGTTTGAGTTTATTTTTGCTTTTTGAAACACTTCATGATCAACCACTAGCATCAAATTGATAATTCTCAGGGAAAAAAAAACCCGGACATGAAAATAGTCTATGAATTGAAAGTAAATTGAACAGAGATTTTTTTCTCTGTGCAAGTTCCTATAGAAATCTGAATCACATCACAACTTTAGTCCTTAAACTAGCTGGAGGTCAAAGCCAATCTACATTCTTTAATTTTTTAATAGAAAATAAATTTCATCATTTATAAGGTGAAAAGAATGAATGCTTTAGAAGTAGTTTTACATTACTGGAGTTTACTTTGATGACTGAAAATCAATGTATGTATCAGTATGTATTTTTTAAGTAAGCAGGAATCAAAATTCCTAAGAATAACTGTTTTTTAAGTTCGATTTCTTATCCCAATCCTCTCATCTCATTTACACAATTATTATCTCCCACTAAAGCAGGAATTCTGCTAAAATATGAGTCTAAATAATGGGTTCTATGTCACTTTAAAAGTAATATAATTAAATTTTTATAAAAAATAAACATGCGAAGATATATCTACCTACCCTATCTTAGTGTTCAGTACCTCAAAGCTGGTCTCCATCTACCTTTTTCCCTTCACCTTGCCCCCTTGCCCCTCGTCCTGTGCCTCGGTCAGTACCCAGCTCACGTACTGTGCTGGTTCAGAGTCCACAGACTCAGGAGTAGGATGGCTTCATGTGTAAATCACAGCTGTGTCACTGTGTGATTGTGGGCAACTTACTCAACCGCTCTAAGCGTCAGTGACCTCCTGTGTAAAATGGGAATAATAAGAGGACCTGCCTCATATGGGTGTTCTGTGAGCCAAGTGAAATAAGCATAGAGCACTTAGCTCCCTGCATAGCACATACTGAACTCTCAGTGAACATCTGCTGGCATCCTAATCCTGGGACAATGAACCATTCACCCTTTTTAGGGCCAGCCGTCCTCTTTCAAATCACATGCTGTGTCATCAGGAAACATGTCAGGAAAGCTCATCTCTTTTTCCTCACCTGGGAAAATCAAACTCACACCTTGAGACTCAGTTCAAATGTCAACTTTGCTAAAACCTTTTCTTGCAGCTTCCTAGTCCCTACCCACTTGAAAGCCAATGGTAGCTCCTACTTAACCTAGCCATAATCTACTGAAATTATGAAAATATGGGAACATTCAGGGTGCAGAACTGAAGAGTATTCCTCTTTGTACTGTAGATGCCAGGCACCAAGCAGATGCTCAATAAATATTTATTGAATGAATAAAACCAAACGGAATCAAATGGCACCTGCTTGGATGCCAGGATGTATGGCGCATATGGCTTTAGAGAAATATAATCCACGTTATATCTTTTCCAGAAACCAGTTATTTCTGGGTGGAAATGAGTTTAACCAAATCAGATGTCATGGAAGACGGGATAAAGGAGAAACTGGAGGAGAAATTACGGGAAAGGCTTTAGAGTTTTGCCATCTGTCCAGGAAGGATGTGTTATCCATCTCGTAGGTAAGTGCCATAAAAGCTTAATGGGGAAGCGATGCTCTCAAGCCACTGCCCAGCCCCAAACACAAAAACTCTTAGACAATCTGATGCAAAGCTAATAAATTATGTCAATTTGCCAAATTAGAGAGTGAACAGAGATGGCATTTAGCCCTACTCTTGACAGGAAACTTTTTGGAAGACAAGATTGTTATTTTATTTTAGTACAGCAAAGAAAGGTAGGAAGCAAAGTTACAACTCTTGAAAATGAGGTGACAGCAAGATATTTAGGTACACCACCAAGGTTGGGGAGGCAGGGTATGGGGAATGTGAAGGATATTAATTGACATGTCTACTGTATGCCAAGCACCATTTATTTGATATAAAATGCAATGCTCAAAAGAACCTCGGAGATAAGCATTATCATCCCCATTTTACTGTTGGAGAAATCGAGTCTTGATGAGATTAAGTGACCAGGCCAAGGTCAAATGCCCACAAGTGGTTTTTTGCTCTGTGTTAAAATTCTTCTACCAGCAACCACAGTGTGGATGGCTCTTATCTAAATCTTTCTCCTCTATAGTCCATCCTTCTCTCTACTGTTAGAGTAATTTCCCTAAAACAAGTTGAGTTAAACTTTCCACTCCTTTAAAACTGTCAATGGTTCCCTTACATTCACAAAATTAAAGTTCAGATACTCAAAGTCATTAACGTTAACATTCTTTACAGGCTCAACTCCCACTCTAGCTCATCCTACATCTTCCAGACCATCACCCTTAACCACGTTCCCTTGTCATACTGTGTAATAACACACCCCAGGTTCCTTGGCTCATGTCTGACCTTCTGTTGTTTTCCTTTATGCCCACCGAAAGGTAATTCATCCTCCTCCCTGTGCCTTCTACTTCCACTCTGCGAACTCCCCCTTTACATTTAAACAATCTCTCCCAAATCATCAATCTCACTTTTCCCTCTGGCAAAAAGCCACTCTAATTTGGCACCTCTCCACTAAAATTGCTCCGCTTAAAGTCCCCAATACTTCTCCATGTCAAAAATCATGAGAAAAATAATAGCTAACATTTCCTGAACATTTTGAGGCCGATCTGAATACCACACAATCACTTCAATTCATAGATGAGGCTCAGTGTGAAATTCAGTGACTTGTCTAAGGTCACTCAGTAAGCAGCAGTGAGAATTCGAATCGCTACAGTCTATTCAATGGGCCTTTTGAATTTCAGTCTCTCGTGACCTCTCAACAGCACTGCACAGTTTTTTTTTTTTTTTTTTTTTTTTTTTTTTTTTTTTTACATTTTTATTGATATTTTAATGGTTTCTAACATTGTGAGATTTTGGGTTGTACATTTTTGTTTGTCCTTCACCCCATATATGACTCCCTTCACCCCTTGTGCCCACCCCCCACCCCCACTTCCCGGGTAACCACAGTCCAGTTTTCTCTGTCCATGTGTTTGTTTATATTCCACATATGAGTGAGATCATACAGTGTTTGTCTTTCTCTTTCTGGCTTATTTCACTTAACATAATACGCTCCAGGCCCATCCATGTTGTTGCAAATGGGACGATTTTGTCTTTTTTTATGGCTGAGTAGTATTCCATTGTATATATATACCACATTTTCTTAATCCAATCGTCAGTCGAGGGACACTTAGGTTGCTTCCACTTCTTGGCTATGGTGAATAATGCTGCAATGAACATAGGGGTGCATAAGCCTCTTTGGATTGTTGATTTCAGGTGCGTTGGATAGATTCCCAGTAGTGGGATGGCTGGATCATAGGGCATCTCTATTTTTAATTCTTTGAGGAATCTCCATACCGTTTTCCATAGAGGCTGCACCAATTTGCATTCCCACCAGCTGTGTATGAGGGTTCCTGTTTCTCCACATCCTCTCCAACATTTGTTGTTTTTTGTCTTGGTGATTATAGCCATTCTAACAGGCGTGAGGTGGTATCTTAGTGTTGTTTTGATTTGCATTTCCCTGATGATTAGTGATGTTGAGCATCTTTTCATGTGCCTATTGGCCATCTGTATATCTTCCTTGGAGAAGTGTCTGTTCATTTCCTCTGCCCATTTTTTGATCGGGTTGTTTGTTTTTTTGTTGTTCAATTGTGTGAGTTCTTTATATATTATGGAGATCAACCCCTTGTCAGATGTATGTTTTGCAAATATTCTCTCCCAGCTGGTTGGTTGTTTGTTCATCTTGATTCTGATTTCATTTGTCTTATAAAAGCTCTTTAGTCTGATAAAGTCCCACTTGTTTATTTTTTCTTTAGTTTCCCTAGTCTGGGTAGGCATGTCATCCGAAAAGATTCCTTTAAACCCAATGTCAAATAGTGTGTTGCCTATATTTTCTTCTATGAGTTTTATAGTTTCAGGTCTCACCTTCAGGTCTTTGATCCATTTTGAGTTAATTTTTGTGTATGGCGATAGCACATGGTCCACTTTCATTCTTTTGCATGTGGATGTCCAGTTTTCCCAACACCATTTATTGAAGAGACTTTCCTTTCTCCATTGCATGTCCTTAGCACCTTTGTCGAAAATTAGCTGTCCGTATATGTGTGGTTTTATTTCTGGGCTTTCAATTCTGTTCCATTGATCTGTGTGTCTGTTTTTGTACCAGTACCATGCTGTTTTGATTACTATTGCTTTGTAGTATGTTTTGAAGTCAGGAATTGTGATGCCTCCTGCTTTGTTCTTTTTCTTTAGGATTTCTTTAGCTATTCGGGGTCTTTTGTTGCCCCATATAAATTTTAGTATTCTTTTTTCTATTTCTGTGAAGAATGTCATTGGGATTCTGATTGGGATTGCATTGAATCTGTAGATTGCTTTAGGTAATATAGACATTTTAACTATGTTTATTCTTCCAATCCACGTGCATGGGATATCTTTCCATTTCTTTATGTCATCGTTGATTTCCCTCAATAATGTCTTGTAGTTCTCATTGTATAGGTCCTTCACCTCCTTGGTAAGATTTATTCCTAGGTATTTTATTCTTTTTGATGCAATTGTAAATGGTATTATCTTTTTGAGCTCTCTTTCTGTTAGTTCATTATTAGCATATAGAAATGCAACTGATTTTTGTAGATTGATTTTGTACCCTGCAACTTTGCTGTAGTTGTTGATTGTTTCTAACAGTTTTCCAACAGATTCTTTAGGAGCACTGCACAGTTTTGACACTCTTTCCTCTTCACTTTTTACTTCCCTGACGTTATAGCCTTTGGTTTTTCTTCTGCTGTTTTTTCTAGCTGTTCCTTCTCAGCTTTCTTTGTAAACTGGGACTCTTCTACAGGCACTTTAATTGCTCGTGTTCCTCAAGAACCTGCTCAGTCTTCCTTTTCACATTCCATTCACTCTCTCTAGGAGATCCCAGCCCCTCCCATGGCTATATTGCCACCTCCACATGCTAATGATGCCCCAACCTCTATGTGCCATCCATTTCTCTCTCTTAACCTTTGGGCTTCCAGAACATGTTCCTTACTGGAAATCTCCACCTGAATATCTTGCTTGTACTAAACATCATGTGTTCACAAACCAAATCCCACCCTTCCCCTCCTCAAACCTGCTTCTCTCCAACTTCTCTTGGTGAAGGGCACATTACCCGTACAATTTCCCAAGTTAGAAGCTTAAGACCAACCTTTGACTTCCCTTCTCTCTTTCCTCTCATATCCACTTATCAAGACTTAATCATTAAGTCTTGTCCAAGTCTGCCTCCTAAATTTCTTACACTCGTTCTCTTCAATCTGCCATTTCCTCTCTATGCTAAGCCACCATCACCTCTCACTTTTGACTATTGCAACAGCTTCCTGACAGATCTGCTGCTTCCAGTTTTTCCCTTTCCAATGTATTCTCCAAACATGCAATAATCATACCACCCTTCTGCTTAAACCCTTGCTAGCTCCCTATTTCCTTTAGGATCAAGTTCCAGCACCTTAACATGGCTAACCAGCCTGTATGATCTATTTTCTGGCCCCTCCCAGCCTTACTTTAGGCCACTCCCCCTTCTCTATACACACTCTATACACACTCTATACACACTGGATTTCAGTTCCTTGAACATGCTACATTTTCTCACAACTGAGGAGGCGAACACGCACCTCTCTCTTCAGGAACACCCTTTCTTCCTCCACGCCGAGATCTCTGCTCACCTTTCATGCGCCAGCTTAAGTCTTCTGGCGGCTTTCCCTGAGCCCTTGGACTGATCTCTCAGTTGCTTATTCTCATGACACCCTGCATTTCTCTTTCCTAGGACTCATCTTGCTTGCAATTACTTACTTATTTAACGTTTTGTCTTCCTCCTCATACTGTATACATATACTTGACTGTTATTCTCAGTGCTGAGAATGAAGTACAGGGCAAGCGGTAGATGCTCAGTAGAAATGAACAGCCTAGTCAAACACCACCTTTTATGTGAAATCCTCCTGAATTCTCTCAGGCTTCTCTCAATGCTCCCTTAGCCCTTTGGTTTTCATTCTGCCTCAGTTAGTATTTAGTGTTTTACCTGTCTTTCTCCTCCCATGAGGCTATTTGCCTCTTCATGAAAAAGACCAGGTTTTCAATCCGTGTGCCTTAGCTTCTAGCATGATGCCAAGGATGCTTACTGAATTAAAGAGAAAAAAGCTAAAAGCCCAAGCCTTGTACATTACCAGTCCTCAGACCTAAGAGTCAGGATGCAGAATGAGGTTGTCCCCCCCAAAAAAACTCTAGGGATGAGTTACCCATTTCTCAAAGGAGATGAAGGAACACGGAGAAGCAGCAGGAGCTGTGCTTTAGCAGAAGATGTTTTTATCTGTGCACTTCAAAAGTTGGCCACCCACCGAAATAAATAGAAATTAGGAACCATTCTCAACTTGCCCAACTTCTTCATGCCCATTCCTCTATCAGGTACCAAAGCAGCCTGAATGCAGCTGATTGCACCTCCTTTGCTCCATCTGCACCTCTTCTGTCTTGGGCCAGAAGAACTTCATCTCTCACCTGGCAAGTCTGCTCTGGTTTCCCCTAGTCTTTCTCCCTCTTATACACCATCCATGTTGCTGTACAAGTTATTATTCTAGAACTTAGATTTGACCATATTACCTCTGCTTAAGCCTTCAGAGACTCCCTATTACCTACAGGATAAAATGTTTTCCACATAGCATCCAAGGTGCTCCATGATGGTGCCCAAATCCACCTTTCTAGGCTAACCCTGCCATTTCCCTCCCATGCCCTCTACATCTCAACAGCCCTGAATTCTCTCTTCCTCAATACATTGTTTCCTTCCTTGTCTTTGTACATGCTGGGCCCTCTGCCTGGAACACTGCTCCCCCATTTCCACAGATACATATCTTCTATATACTTTCTCTATCCACATCAAATATTTCTCTGGGCAATGTAGTGGAGTTAGTTGTTCCTACCAGGGACTCACAGATCTGTTTGGGCATCTGTCAGGCTGCGTTTTCCTTTACTGAACCCAAAGAAGACAGGGCAATAGCTTTTGCTTCTTTGAATCTCTGGCATCTATCGTATATTAGGTGCTCAATAAATGTTGAATAAATAAAGGAATGAAGTCTATGTCTTTGTGAGTCAGCTTGGTGGAACAGGCCTCCCTGTCTGTCTAGGCTTTCATTTCTTTCCTTAACTAGAAGACTGTGTATTTAGCCTCTCTTTTATGATGAGTTGTTCTTGGTAGAGAAGTTATATTACTCTAGCTTTCTGTTACCCACATGCTGATGGGTTACCCACTGTAAATTTTGTTGCCCATCTACTATATGTATAAGAATTGTAAATGAAGCAGTTCAGTGTGTTAAAAGAAAGATCTTAAGTACATTTCAAGGACAAATAAACAAATGGCACAGATATGTCATTGAGTATTATCTATGTGATTGCGCTAATGTCATTTTGCTGATAATTTATGCAGTTCTTCTCTACTCGATTCCTTAAGTGCAAATAATTGAAGGTTGTCAAAACATTTTAAATAACTGTGACCTTTGTGTGTACGGTGAATAAGAAAGTGCAGAAAAAGTATCGGCCTCCAAAAAAGGGAAAAGTTCACTCCTGAATGGCTTAAGAAATGACAAAATGAGTTTATACAAGGCTTGATAAGAAACAGGAAGTCAAAAAAAACTGTGATAAGGAAAGCCGTAAAGAGAAATGCTGACCCAGAAAAGACAGATCTGAAAATGCAGAGGGAAACTTTTTGACACAGACGCAGGATCATTTCTTTGAGAGTTTTTTTTTTTTAAAGGTAGGGCTAAAACAGAGAACTGAACTCATTATAATTCTGTAAGACAAGCATCTCTGATGAGAGGGGGAAATGATTATTCACTGTACTGGAATTGCTTTTATGGAATCTTCATGATGAAAGCTACATCTTAAAATACCCATCCAGCGATGAGGAGTTATTTCAAGATGTGAAGCAAGGCGGTGGTTGCAGTAAGGTTTGTATGTGAAGCACGCCACATCTTCAGGATGTTGAATTGAGCCAGATGAGCAGTGTGCTGACAACTGTCCCCACTGGACAGCTGGTTCCCATCCCAGTGGCATACTGGAAGCCATCAACAACTAGTAAATCTATGAACCGCTCAAGCAAAAGGGTGGGGTCAGCCCGTGAGCCCCTTCCCTTCTCCTTGGTCATCCTCATCTGCCCAGGCAGAGTCCCTTCCTTTGGCTCAGCCGTCCTAAGCTCTTTTCAGTTTTCTCTCTCTTCACTGTAACTGTCGACAAGGCCCCCAGTTGATCATCAGGCCTCCAGCCCTCTTTCTGTGCTAATGAAAACCAAAAGCTTTTGAAGTGTAAATCTCAAGGGAGCAGAAATTAAATTTCCACTGCCCAATTAAGCGGTCCCTGATCTTGTGCATCATTCAAGATCCAAGTCAAATGTCACCTCCTCTGATAACTCATCCAATTCTTCCAGGCAGCAAGACACTACTTCTCCTGAGTTCATACATTTCTGTCCATACCTCTATTATCATACACTCTTATCATCACTATGATAATCTGTTTACATACTTTGGGTGCCTTTATGGCAAGGACTGCATGGTAATCAGTTTTCCTTCCCTTTGGCCTAGGACAGGGCTACTCATTACATGTTTGTGGAGTAAATGTATGAATGAATGCACTTCTGAATGGAGGACTGTGGGAAGTAGCTTTTGTCTGTTGACACCCATTAAGAGACAAGAGCCAAACAAGTTGAATGGCAGGAGTTGCCAATGTGAAACTTGGATTTGGGCTGAGCTTTGGTGCAAGGTACCCAAGCCACATAAACAAGCAAACTGGATGGTTGGGATTTGTTTCCAGTGTCTTATCATTGACATACTTGAGGATGTTAAGACTCCATTTTCCAAAGTCAATACCGTCATCCAGTCCCTGTCAGATATCTTTCCCTGAAGCAGTTATTAAACTGGGCACCAGGGAGCTCCAGAAATAATGGAGCTTGAAGAAAGTACTTTGCATTCATGATGATTTGGATTAAAAGTTAATTGGAGTTTGAGATGGAGTAAGTGAGAAGCTGCTAAGGTTAGTCTTCTAGTGCAAGGGGAGCACATTTTCTGTTAGTGTGAAGCCACCTATTTGTTCACCCCACTCCTATGCACACTCCCCATATCCAAAGTCCTTTCTCATTTCCTATTTAGTGCAAGGACTTTATGTCTCCAAAAAGAGGAAGGTCAGTTACATAACCAATATGAGTGGGAAATATCTGCTCTGATATCCCAAAATGCCTTCAAAACTCTTCTGTTTGATGTTATATAGGTGTAGTGATAGGTGTACCATAATAAGTCAAGAATTTCAATAAAACTCATTGAGAGAGATGAAAACATTTCACTGGAGGGAGGGACGGAGAGGAAAGGAAAGTAGAATTCTGGCACTATTTGAAGAGGTGGAGCCGCTGTCGAAAACTATAATTTAAAAAATAGCTCAACCTTTTGGGTCTTATTGCTAATACCCATCGAGTGGAGTCCGGAACACTTCCAGTCCCTTTGAATTGCCCATAGAAAATTACAGGGGAAGCCTTTCATGATAAAGTTGTTGGCACGCACAAGTGACCCTCACTTTAAGGCTATTTTAAATTAGCTTGTTAGCTTATGTAATGGAAGCCCGTTGGGAATGGGAAGGGGGGTGGTAGGAAGACAAACCCTGATTCCACCTCCATAATAAACACAGGAAGTTAAGTGGTGCTACAAAAGGACTTTACAAGTTGTATTTTACAAGCTGCAGGAAATACCATGGGAGAACATAAGCCTACCCTTAAGGCGAGATGAAGGCCAGCCAGGAGCAAGTTCCTGAGTCTCAATTAGGATATAGATACCTAAAATGTGCAGGGCCTGGGCAAGAGTATAAAGGGAGGCCCATATACCCAAAGTCGAAATGTTTAGAAGTAATAAATCAAGCAAACAAACTAGTAAATAAAAGATGTACTGTCCTCCTATTTGACAAATCTACCTTCATAATGGCCTAGTTAGATTTCTCAGACTCCTTGGCATTCTGTGCCAGAACATGGCAGCTTGGCAAGAGCCAGCAGGTGGCAGCCCCTGATCCCTCTAGCCATGGTGAGCCCCCACCTACTTTATGCTCTACACTTGGCTCCTACGGGTACTAGAAGGGGCCTTACATGCATGCATCTAGACACCCCAGGAACATGGCAAAGCTTTGTCCACAACCCCACAAACAGTTGCTCCCCTCAGGGCTAGGGATGTCTCTCCTCAGGAGGCTGGACATGGGGGAGAAACCCAGGCAGCAGGCTCTTAGTCATTGGGTCCCTAATACCCAAGTGTGGTGTGTTTGTGCGTAAGGGGGTGGACTCAGGCTCCAGGTAAGCATGTCTCTAGGAACCTAAGGAATCTTTATTCTACACTAAAGGGCATGGCCACAGGAGGAGCAGAGTGGAGCCCTCTGGTCTAAGAGCAGGGCTGGGTAAAAAAAATCTTCATGAATGAGTAACATAAGAGAGAACAAAGTGAAATGAACTAGTAATAGTGAAATCCCGAGAGAAAAAAGTGAAATGAACTAGTAATAGTGAAATCCCTACATTGTGGAGGCTATGGGTGACTGCAGATCCTTCTACAGAACCATCAGGAGGTAGACGTCGTGAGGGTGTCACTGTCAGGGAGAGAGAGGAAAGGGACAGATATGGACAAAAGGATAAATAAGGATTCAGGTATTTGTATCACAATGCGCCAAAGAGATAAGCTCTGTTGTGCAGTGATGTGCAGCGTTGGCAATACACTTGGGATGGACCTCCCTGGGTGAGTCTGAGGGGGCTGGCCTGCAATGGAGATTGACTGGCGATGGAATGGAGAACACCAAGGATGGTACTGTGTTCACGCGGTTAAGGAGGCGGCGGCTTCCAAATACACGATAGGGATGAGATGGGGGTGTCGGGTGACATATAGGCCCCTGAACAAACGTGCTCAAAAGGAAGTGTTCAGTCCTTCCATGTTTCCTCTGAGATAACCAGGGACTCAAGCCAATCACTATGGGGCCTGTGCAGCATCATCCTGATCTGGCCTGCCACTGCAGTGCCAGCTTCCACCCTGTCTGGAAGGGTTTCACCGGTGGGCATGGAGGAGAGGGGAGAGATCTTGGCCCTATTTTTTTAATTTTTTATTCTGCAGTTTTCCAAACATATACAAAAGTAGAAAGTAATATAACAAACCCCTTGTATCTATCACCCAGCTTCAATAATTACAATGATCAATGTTTTGCCAAATTGTTCATCTATTCCCCAACTTTTTTCCCTGGAATATTTTAAAGCAAATTCCAGACATCATATCATCTCACGCCAAAACACTTATGAAGACTTCTTTTTCCCTAGAGTATTTTAAAAGAACCTAGACATCAGCATGCATCTCTAACTGATGAATGTTTTTCCTTTAACACAATCACTGTGCTATTATCATATGTAACACTCACCATCATTCCTTAATATCATTGAACATGAAATCCACATTCATTTTTCCCTGATTGTCTCAAAAATGTCTTTTTACAGTTAGTTTGCTTGAATCAGGGTCAAACAAGGTCCTGGCCTTATTTTAGCAGGATGGAAAGCTCTTCTATGTGGTTTAAGAACCAGAACCGTGCACACATCTAATCCTGAAAACCATTCAGCACCTCAGCTGAACCAAACTACAAGGTCAAAATTGATGAGCCTTTAGCTTGGGAGTTTGGGCCTCTCAGGAATGACATCCCAGTAGGAACTGCAGGCAGCTGGGCCCCTGCTGCCTTTGAGTAGCTCGCTCTGCAGCCCAAGTCCAAGAACCAGTGTCCAGAGCTTCCAAGTACTTAGAAGATTTAGGTCACTGAGAAACGGCAGACATGCAATGAAACTGGGCTCCTGCCCTCTCTGATACTGCCTCTACTTTTCAGTATTTGATCTTGCTGGTTAAAGGCCAAAAGCAAGCTGCATGGGGTGCTACAGAAAGCCGAAAGCAGGAACTGCAGACTGAGTTCTCTCTCTGCCCCTGTCTGATGGGGTGGCCTTGAACTCAAGTCTCTCACCAACCAGTTTCTTCATTTCTGAAGAGAGAGGGAGGGACTCCACAATCCCTAAGACCCTCCAGCTCTATCATTCTATAATTTTAAGCTCAAAAGCCACCAAGTGACCACTAAATTTCTGGCATGGTGTTAGATGTTGGGAGTACACAGCTGCCTCTCCTCCTAGATTATAAACTCTTTATGATAAGGGGCTGGATCTTATTTTGGCACTACCAGATTCTAGCACAGTGCCAAGCACAAAGGAGACAATCAATGTTGTTGAATGAAGTACCCAATCCAACAACAAATTATTGAGTATTCACAATGAGCCAGACACTGTGCTAGGCTGGAGTTCACAAATACCTCCCTGGAGTGGCTGATGTTTAAATAGGGAGTTGCTCAATGGAAAAGGAAAGTTCTATACTTGTAACAGAAGTGGTTATGATCTTAATAGCTCAGACTTAACGGTACAGATATTGGGCTGCTGGCCCCAATTTATGGGTCTCCTGCTCCTCAAGTTGAACCCCACCTGCTCCAACAGGAACACCATAGAGAATGGTCCTAGCAAAAAGAAAGTGCAGAAAGCTGCCTGTGCCAATTTACAAAGGAGAACATCTCCCAAACGGCACCCAGAGCCCTTTCAAGAGTCAGTTTTCCTGAACGGAGGCCCAATGGGACTGATGCAGACTGCTAAACATCCCATAAGTGAACTCAACGATTGTTGCACCCTTCTGAAGACTCAGTACAGATCCACCCAGGACAACTGCATAGTCCCTCTTCAACATGGGCTAAAACTACAGGGTAGGAGAGGGTCCCTATCACATGCATTTCCTAGAGGTGAGGGCCGTGAGCCCTCAGGATGGGGAATATGCCACTGGTTGCTATCCTGCCTGCCTGGGCGGGAAAGGTGAAGCGACTGTTCAAAGTCCCCTGAGTCCGTGAGCAGGACAAGGATTTCTTGAATTCACAAAGCTGGCACCGGCAAGCTTTCGAATCATGACTCAGAATTAAGTTGCCCATTACCAAGTCCACATCTGAGAGACAATGGCCTTATCCTCTACCTCAGAACCAACTGAACATACTACCTCCAGAAAGGACTTCCAGGAAGCTTTCCAATAAAACAAAACCCAAATCCCTTTTAAGACATTAACCAGGTTCTGTGGTTTCCAGACGATAGCATCACTGTCCTTTCTATCCTGGTGCGCATCTCAGAGGCCCTCACTCTCACCATCCACTGAACATACTGTGTGCAATGGTCAATTCCGGATGTTGGGACAGGTAGTTCCGGAAGATGTCATTAAAGTGTAATTTTAGAACCGAAGAGATCTTAGAGATCATCTGGTCCAGCCCCTCCCCCATTTCACAGAAAACTTCCTTCTGCTGAGCCTCTCCAGCGACCCTAGAGATGCAGGAAATTCTCCACAGTAAGCAAAGATGCGAAGATATGATGTCCTTCTGACCAGGAGGAATCTGCAACTCGAGCTAATTACAGCCAGAACTGGCTCACTGCTGTGCTGTGATTTGAAGCCTTGAAGCTTCTGTGTGGCTCAGCACGTGTGATGCAAAAAATAAAGAACTGTGCAACAGATACCTCGAGAAGCACTTAAAGCCACATGTGTGCAGGCAGGAGTCTCCGGCAGGATGCAGCTTAAAATCAGACACACGTGGCCCCGGCAGAGACTGGGGCTGCCGATTAAGGCTCAGAGGTTTTGAGAGGAAAAGCTGGAGGGGAGGAAAAACCCAACAACTTGTTAACAATTAGCAGACTAAATTTGAATTAAAAAAAAAAATATCCTGGAACCAGTGAGCAAGAGAGAAATATTTTGCTGAGAAATCATCAAAACAGCGCCACTGCGAGAATCCCTCCACCAGAAAGCTCAAAGCGGTTTATGAATATGAAGTTACTTATAACTTTTCCATATGGGAGTCAGGGTAGACAGAATATTGTCCCTATTTTCAGAGCAGGGAGACAAAGTCACAGCAAAGCTTCTACTCTCCTTTATTACATTCTAGTAGGAATAACTAGACTAGTTGGAAATCCCCTAATGAATACGACTTTTATTTTTCAAAGAGCTTGTTGATATATTGGCTGAAGGGGAGAGGATACATAATCTAAAAGTGTCCATACTTATATAAGGGGCACAGTAAGACCCTAAATTTGTATTTGCATAAGTAAATGCTGGAAGGATACCCAAGAAACTAGTAAGGGTGGTTTCTTGTGGCAGGGATGGGGACAGAGGGTGGAGGGGCCTGGGGATAGGAGCAAGACTTGTATAACCTTTTCTATCACTTTGCTTTTTGAATCATGAGAATGCTACCTATTAAATAATAACATTAAATGCAAATATATTCTATAGAAAGATAGAATTTTGCTTCTGAGTAGGCTACATTTAGGGGGAACAGAGTGCAGTGCACTGCTCCTACATTATCTAAACGTGATGTAGGGACAGGGGTTATGCAATGCCCACTGAACCTACAGAATAACTGGGAGTCCAGACACTCGCAAGGCCCTTTTCAAGGTCATCCTGAAAGTCATGGGCAGAACTGGCACCAAATACTCCATACCTTTGCCTTCTGGCCACAGCTGGTGTTGGGCCCTCTCTGAAATGGTAGATGACCTACACTCACATTTAATGAGGGTGAGAGACTCAAGTCATTCACTTGGTTTGTTTCCTTTTTTATTGTTCCATGTGCCTCACAGCAACCATTTCATTAAAATTTCATTAAAATACGTTCATTAAAATACAAACTTGAGCATGTTACTTGAACGCCCCCAATGACTTGCGAGTGTCCTTCCTTAGAAGTCCAAATCCTCGGCCTTCATGGTTCTTACAATGGCGCTCACTGAGCTCTCCACCTCACCCATCACCGCCGACCTCCTTTTGATGCACCATATTCTCCACTTTATATCCTTTCTTGCACCTGTCAGAGTTTTCATGCCTCTGTGGCCTTGCTCATGCTGCTGCCTTCACCTGGAATGCCTTTCTCCTTTCCTCCATCTGGTGAATTCCTACTGGTCCTTTAAGATCAAATGCTGCTATCTCTGCTAAGTGGCCTCCAGCTCAGGCCTACCCCCACCTCCTTCATCGTGCACAGCGGCCTATTGTCTGGGCTCCCACAGCATTCTGAATGTTCCTCTAGTACAGTACTTCCCACTTTACATGGCAACTTTACATTGCAACGATCTGCTTCTGTGTCTGTCTCCCTGCAAACTGTGAATTCCTGCAAGGCGGGGTCTGTGGCCGTTCTCCTTTATACACAGTGGTGGACACAGACTTGATGTCTGCTGAACAGCACTGACACCAGCACTAGGTGGCTCCTTCTGTGTGTCTGCCTCCATTCTAAGCACTCCACACGTAATTCATCTGATCCTCCCCATCACCCGAGGAAGTGGGTACTAGTGTTATCACAACCTTACAGATGAAGAAATTGAGGCACTGTGACATAAATTACAAGGCTAGTAAGTAGCACAGCCAGATTTTGAATCCAGGGAGTCTGCCTCCAGCGCCCATACTTTTAACCACTATGTAATAATGCCTAAAAGTAGATGAATGAATGAAATAACTAGAAATCAACCCCCTCTTCTTAAGGCAAAGGACCGCCCAGTTCCAATTTCTGAAATCCCAAGGAGAGCAGCCACACTGGGGATCTGGGCTGAAGAGGGGACCCTTCAAGTTGAACACAAGTGTTTCAGCCGTAGGAGCTCACAGTGGCACCAGGCCAGCTAGAACAAAAGAGCCTGCTCTCTAGTTACTTTTACACGCTGACACCTCCTCATCCACAAGCACCAGAAAATCTACTCAAAGTTTCCCATAACCACCCCCAGGGCCACCCTGTATCCTTCCCATTACAATGAAACTTGAGATTTTGAGGTTTATTCATGATGATCTAGCTCCAAACACAACGTACATGGAAAGAGGAAAGATTTACCACCAACTAACTCTCCACGCCAGTGGTCAGTGGTTTCCTCCTATGCTCTTCAGAATTCTTTCTTGGAACTGGGCTGACAGCTCTGTTTGGGCATGAAGGCTGGTCTGGAGCCCCCGTACTGCTCAACTGGTGATGGCTGCACCTCCTCCAGGATGAAGCGGGGCCTGTCCGCCATTGTGGCCTGATTGGCCCAGATAACTGACATGGATGGATGGTCCAAAATGCTCCCCCCAGGGCCTGTATTTCCACTGTCTTCTCCAAATCTGCTCAGGGCTGTTCTCAGGGAAGAACAGTTGGACCTGGTGAGTGAGACTGCGGGGGAGCAACCAGAGTATGAGGAAAAACCAACACCCCCGGGGTAACCAAGAGATGGAAGAATGAGTCTCCAAAGGAGAATGTGGTGGAAAGACACTCAGGTTTGGAGACAAAGGCCTTAAACTGGAGGCTTGGCTCTGCCATTCCCTAAGTTAGAGACTTGGAATAAGTTATTTACCGTATTTGAGTCACATCTGCAAAAGAAGTTAACAGCTTCCTCATGTGTTCTGAGGAACAAATGAAATATTATATACAAAAGGGCTTTGTAATCTAAACAGTGGTTTCCAAGCCTGGTTAATTGTCAGAATCACCAAGGAATTTTTTTTTTAAATTACAGATTTTTGGATCCTTCTCAAACCAACTGAATTAGAATCTCCAGAGGAGGGGTCCAGGAATCTATTTTCAAAAACTCTCTGGGAACTTCTGAAGCAAGCTGCAATTCTAAAGCAGTGTACAAAGGTGGACATTGCTATAATTCTGTGGTCATGGAAATACTAGGCCTTAAAGTATTGTGCTTAAAGGTACCCCTTAGAGCTGCCTGACTTACAAGGGGAGGATTTCTAAGGGAGGTGACTTCGCTATGAATGTCCAGAGAAGCCCAACTCTCTACTGAGTTGGAGCTTACATATCCATGAACTAAGGGAGGGCAGCTCTCCATGGAGGTAGAGATGGTTCCCTCTGCCACGAGCATTCTCCTAGGGAAAGAACAGTCCCCAAATACACAAAGACGCACAGACATTTCCTCTCTCTCTCAGAACCTGGCACAAGAGGGAGAACCAGAAGCAGCACACTGCAGGTTAGAAATGGACTCCCACAGTAAAAGGCAGCCATCAAGTGTTGAAGACCAGGCCTTGAGCTCCAGGCGTGCCGGGGAGAACCAGAGAAACACCCAGCAATATTGAGGGGAGGCCAAATGCTGAAGTGAAAGTTCTGTAAGCCAGGAAGTGAGAGAGCCTGAGACCTAGAGCTGACTAGGCCATCAACCAAGAGCAGTCTTAAGCAGGTCACTCCCCTGGCTGTGCCTCTGTTTTCATCTGTAAAATGTGGATGCAACTTGTCTACTACAGGAAGCTTCATGAGCATCAAACGAAATAGCAGATGTGAAGGGTTGCAGAGCATGAGGAAAAGCCATGCAAATACAATACAACGGTTTTATTTTTCTAAAGTATTGTGACTAATGCACTGTACCACGAATATGGAACATTCTCCAGAGAATTAAAAGTCTGTGCAACTGGTTCATTCAATAAAAAGTATCCTCTATGAATATCATTCTTTGATGCCCAAGGAAAAGAAGGCTTGCTCTCCTAAGAGACATCCCAAAAGAAGGGAATGCCATGTTTGTAAATTTCACCCACTAAGCCACGGAAGTGCAGACCAAGTGCACTAAGAGATTTGCTGATGAGCTATGACGTCTCAGAGGTTATGTTAGGTGACTTAGAAAAGAAGGGTTAAAAGTGAGTAATCTCTTGGGGGTAAAAAGGAAAGAGATCCTGGAAGGCTTTTCGAAACCACTAAGTAACAAATGTAGCTCCCACCTCCCACCCACGCACCCCTGGAAATAACTTGAAATAATGCATCTGAGAAAGTCTGCAGAACAAGCAGTCTGCATTAAGGACTTTTAAAGGGATGATATTTCAACAAGTATCCTTTCACGGAAACCATCTTGAGAATCATTGAATTCTCAGGCAAGTTCATCCTGACAAATATCCTCAGGCAAGCTTGGAGCTGGAGCTGAAATCTTGGTATGGTAAATACCACCACATGGAAAAGGAATGTATGGCAAAAACGGTCTAGTGGACTTCCCAACCATCATGCCCCCATGCCTACCCCAAATAGTGTTGTGCAAGATTCACTTAGTTTAAGTGAACAGATTTTCATAAAGAGCTGGACTGGTGATTTGGAATAAAGGACCCATAGTCCTTTATTCGTTGAACAAGTTTTAACAGGACGTCTACCATGTGCCAGGCACTGTTTTGGCCCTGGGGATACAGCGGTGGACAAAACATACAAAAATCTTCACCCTTATGCACTTTATATTCTCAAAGAGAGGACAGAATAAATAAACAAACGCATGCATCTTACGGTAAGTATTTTGGAAAAGAAGAAAGCAGGGAAGGATGGGAAGGGATTCCTATTTCATATAGGGTAGTCAGATAAGATAATTAATAAATGAATCAGGGAAGGCAGGAGCCATGTGGACATCTATGTGAAGAGCATTCCTGGCAGAGGCACCAGCAAGAACAAAAGGCGTGAGGCAGTAGCATGCTTAGTGTATTCAAGCAACATTAAGCAGACTGTGTGGGGGCTGGTCCAGTGGCATAGTGGTTAAGGTCGTGTGCTCCGCTTCGGGAGCCCGGGATTCGCAGGTTCAGATTCCGGGTGTGGACCTACATACCACTCGTCAAGCCATGCTGTGGCAGGCATCCCACATATAAAGTAGAGGAAGACGGGCACGGATGTTAGCCCAGGGCCAATCTTCCTCAGCAAAAAGAGGAGGATTGGCAACAGATGTTAGCTCAGGGCTAATCTTCCTCACCAAAAAAAATAAAAATAAAAAGTAGACTGTGTGGCTTCAGCTGAATGAGCAAGGAGGTGGGTGATGTGATGGAGATAAGATTCAGAGAGGTAACAAGGGAACATACCACGTAGGGACTTGAAGGCTTTAGACTTTACCTTGACTGTCATGGGGAAAACACTGGGGCATTCTGAGCAGCGGCGTGATACGACCTGTCTTACTTTTTTAAAAAATTATTTTTTCAGGTCATATGGGCTTATAACATTGTGTAAACTTCAGGTGTACATTATTATATATCAGTTTCTGTACAGACTGCATCGTGTTCACCACCAATAGTCTAGTTTTCAGCCGTCACAATACACATGTGCCCCTTTACTCCTTTCACCCTCCCCCCACCCCCTTGCCCTCTGGTAACCACCAATCTGATGTCTTTATCCATGTGTTTGCTTATCTTCCACATATGAGTGAAATCATACAGTATTTGTCTTTCTCTGTCTAGCTTATTTCACTTAGCATAATACCCTCAAGTTCCATCCGTGTTGCCGCAAATGGCACAATTTTGTCTTTTTTACGGCTGACTAGTATTCCATTGTATATATATATACCACGTAGCAGCATTATTCACAATAGCCAAGATGTGGAAGCAACCCAAATGCCCATCAACAGAGGAATGTCTTATTTTGTAAAAGGATCTCTGGTTATGTTGAGGAGGCCAGACTATAGGAAAGCAAAAGTAAAAACAGAGAGACCAGTTTGGAGGCAATTACAATACAAACAAGAGGTAAGAGTGATTTGGACTAGTGTGGGAGCAGTGAAGCTGACAGATGTGCTGGCGACTGATCATGAGAAAGAGCGAGGCACTGAGGATGCCTCCAAGGCACTGGGCGTGAGCATCTGGGGGAATGGAGTTACCATACCTAGAGATGAGAAAACTCTCCAGGAGGAGCTGTGACTGAGGTGTCTCTTTGACGTCCTGAGGAGATGTTGAATATGGAGTCTGGAAAACAGGAGAGAGGACCGGGCTGGGAATATAAATGTAGGAGTCGTTAGAGGTAGATGACATTTAAAGCCAGGAGTCTGGATGAGGCGACCACAGGAGTAAGTTTAGACAGAGAAGAGGTCCATGTGTCAGCCTGAGGCCCTCCAATATTCAGAGGCGAGGAGATGAGGCATCCACAAAGGGGTAGAGCAGAAGCAGCTAATGAGGAAGGAGGACCAAGACAGAAGAGACTCCTGGCAGCCCGCTGTCTTCAAGGAAGTGTCGAGGAAGGAAGGAAGGGTCTCCTGTTCAAATGCCACTGATGGACACAACGAGGATGGAGAATTGGCCCTTGGATGTGGCAACTCCAAGGCCACTGGTGACCTTAACAAGAGCAGTGTGGGCAGGAGGTGGGACAAAAAGCCTGACTGGAATAAGTTTGAGAGAGAAGAGGAGGCTGGAAGTGGAAATAGCCAGTACAGATAACTCTTGAATAACTCTTGAGAAGTTTTATTCTTAAAGAATCTGTTTTTAGTGCTTTAGGTTTTACAAGAAGAGAAACAGCTACAATGACCTGTCAAGCTGCTAAGCGTGCCTGTTAGACCTCTGACCTGAGGCTCCTTGACTTCTGTGATGGGACAGATGCTTGCTTCTGATGAGTTCATGATGCATACTAGGGTCTTTCCCTCTCGGAGACTGATCTTGAGGAGGAAGAGGAAAGACGAAAGAGAAGTGAAAGGAGGAGGCAAGAAAACAAGTAATACTTTTAAAGAGTTTCATGTCATTTTAAGCTTCCTAAATGGTTTCTTTTCCATCACTAACATCACTAAAGTAACACAAATTCCCATGTACTCCAGAAGGCTTCCCAGGTAAATTTAGCATGGACACAGCATTTTGGATATTAGCGAGTATCTAAACCAACCCCCTGATAAGGAAAATGAAGCCCAGAGAGAGGAACTGACTTTCTGGTTCTTCCACTTATTAGCTGTGTGGTCTTGGGCAGTTACTTCTAACCTCAGTGCGTTAGTTAATCCATCTATAAAATGAACAATTGTAATGACACTCACCACCCTGGGCTGTAATGAGGATTAAGATAATCGACATATAAGATTCTTAGAATAGTGCCTGGCACATGGTAAATTGTCACAAAGTGTTATTTTTAATTTCTATTACACAAGTCTCTCAGACAGTGTGTGTCATTTTGGAGTAGCAAGATGATAAGGTAGAACGATTCTCTTTCTACTCCAATCTGACACAAATCCTGACACAGAATCTTATCCTTCTCTCCACAAAAGACACACACTCCATGAGTTAGCTTTTCATCCCCGCTCTTCTCTTATGCCTTTATTAGCTCCAATAGAAAAGATTTTCTTTATTCCAGATTACTATTAATATAAAAAGTACTATTATCGAGGGTCTGCTGAGTGCCATGTTCTTTGCTTTTACGTATATCGTTACACTTAATTCTTGCACAATCCTAGGAGGCAAATTAACTATTCTACTTTATAGGGCAGGAGACTGGTGCTCAAAGGTTAAAGAACTTGCCCAAGGTCATACGGCTGAAAGGGGCAGAGCTGGGATTCAAGCCCAAGGCCCTAGGACTCCACAGCCTCGCTCCTTCCATAAGCCCGCCCAGCACTTCCCGTTGATGTCACATACTAATGTCTCAGTGATCTGTCAGGAACCTGAGGCTCTAGGGCTTTATGTTAGGTCGTTCTGGAACAAGAAAAGCAGCTCTATCTGAACTGTATTTTAAACATCTGCCTAGGCACGTATGCATCTACCTTTTTTGGAGATTTTTAAAACTTGGGTGAGAAATTCATTTAAAGTTGATTCATTCTCACCAAGCAACTGCTGGCCCAGCATCATGGGGGCTGGGCCATTGGGGGTAGTAGGGGAAGGGAACAGGAAATCATTTGCCGGTGGTTGACCAGGCCCCCTGTGGCTTCTCAGTTATAGACCTGCCACCAACAGTCACGGCAGTTCCTGGAGAACGAGAATCTTGGGGTCAGCCAGAAGGCACCTGTGGTGACCTCATGGGGTACAGCAGTGGAAAATATACACTCTCCAAGGGGTTGTTTCCCCCTTTGTGAACACAGGGTACTAGAGAAGCTAATTATAGCCACCATGCCCAGCCCCCACTGAGGGCAATTGACATTTACAAGTGTATTGGCTGTTTGTAGTGCTTCTCCCTCTATCGGTCTGTAGCCACAACCACGCCTAATGCGTGTGGTGGAGGCCACAGGATCCAGGCGGCCTGGGTGGGGGCGAGGTCGCCTCATCCCCACCCCATCTCGCCTCCTGCCAAGACATCTCTTACACTGCCACAGATCCTTGAGGTCCTGCTGTGATTACCTTGTGGGACTATAGGGGAGGGTTATTTCCCTGGGGGTCAAGGGGGGCCTGACACTCCCACTGTCAGTCAGGCCAGGGTGTAGGCAGGCCAGCAGTTCCTCAAGCAGGCAATGTGGATTTGGAAGGTGGGCCTTGGAGGGGAGAGGAAGAGAGAATCTCCCTGTCTCTGGGCCTTGCTCTCTTACGCTAAGACTCCAGGGTGTATGGCTGTATTTGAAGAGTGTTCTGGGACCTGGGGGACAGGGGTCTCTACCACATGGAGGCAGCCATGCCCAGGCCAAGGGGTAGCCTTGAGGGAACCCCATGAAATTGGGCTGGTCCTAAATCCTGAGCAGCTAGTTGAGTCTTACCAACTTGTTAGACCGTGGCCTCAGCTGTGCTATGGGAAATTTAGACACGAACCTGTGTCAATACTTGGGCAGGAGGGGAGAAGGAGAGTCAAGGCTATAATGGACATGACTCCCTCTGTCATCTACAAATGATGAGGCTGGAGCAGCCTTGCCCAAAGTCTTCCTCTGGGAGGAAAGGGGAGGACTTACCTTCTCTCTCTCCTCCAGTAAACCTTTCTGGGGCTCCGTTCTTCAGCCTGGTCTGATGCCCAAGATTTGGAAAACTGGACTTGACTTCAAGACAAGCATTTTATCTAAGTGGGCAATACTGCAGTGGTGTTACCTGCCCAGGGGTGGAGAGAGTACATGTCCATAACCCAAACCTCCTTAGAGGGCAGCCAAGACTGAGACCTCTGAGCAAGGTTTCCTAGGCAGACTGGCCTCAGAAGATGGGAAGGCATCTTGATGCCGCACACCTCAGAGTGGACAGAGATTCCCCAAGCAGCTCATCATAACTCCCACTCATGTCTCAAGATTCCCTTTCCTTTTGGGGTTTTTGCCAGCCCCAGCTTGTTGCCACCAGCACACAGCTTTTCTGCCCCTACAGAGGGACAGTGTGACATGATCAGAAAATTCCACTTCCGAATCGTATCTCCCTGGTTCCTACTGCCTCTAAATCCAATGCAGAAAGATAAGCAATGGTGTGGTGAAAAGAGGGAAAAGAAGCATTTGAATCTCCTCCATTCTTGGAGTGTTTTCAAAAGAGAGGAAAATGTAATTAGGATTAAACTTCAAGGGCTTGAACTCCGTGACCCCTAGTTTTTGAGTTTTGTGTCTGTCCCAAATGGTCCCAAAGCTGGGGGCTGTGGTGGAGGCTGGAGACCTCTTTCTCTCTGTGGTTTGCAGAACCTGGCAGTGGCTGGGCAGCCATATGTTGTGTTCTGAGACTCAAGCATAAACTTCTGTTGGATGTTTAGATTTTGGTTTTTTAATTATTCCCTGTTTTGAAAGAGAGAAGAAAAAAGGGGTGTGTGTCTATGTGTGTGCTTTGAAGGGGGCGGGGGACAGAAACAGATGGGGTGGGGAAAGTAGAAAGAAGAGAATAGCAGCTATCACTATGGACTTTCTAACCAGTGTTTCTCCAGCAAGTTCTGCTGTGTCTCTTTTGGTGATAGATGGGGTAAATGGCCCTAAAAGATGAGAGCTCAGCTGAAGCTACACCAGTCACAGGGCTCTGTTGATTCAGAGGCTGCCTAGACGGTCTCTGCGGAAGCCCAATAAAGCAGCACATGTCCTGTCACATTCCTAACAGACACTGACAACAGAGCGATGGTTGTTCTGAAAGAGGCAGCCACCTCCCCCAAAGGCAGCAGTGCAAAGCCCTTCCGGATCAAGGAGTCACACCACCAACTGCCAATCAATAATAACAAGAAATAACATTTCTTAAGTGTTATGTGTCAAGCACTATGTAAGCCTTTGACATTCACCCCATTTAATCTTCAGAACAACTCTACGATGTAGGTACTACTATTATGCCCACTTTACAGATGAGCAAAGGAGAAGGTAAATAATTTGTATAAGGTTATATGCAGCTAGTGAGTGCGACTCGGGCGCAAACTCAGGTCTGCCTGACACCTCTGTTCCTAACTAACCACAATCCCACTGTGCCCTCCGGTCATCCGCTGGCGTTGCTTCCCCTGCTGGGCTCCCGCAGCCGCCAGTGCTTCACCATGAGCAAGGCTGGAAGGAGGAAGCCCATGTGTAAAGTCTTTGAGCTTAATTCTCACCACCGTTAGTATCTCTAGTTTTACTGAGGAGGAGACTGCGGGTCACAAGTAATTTGTCCAAAGTCACACAACTGAGAAGCAGCAGAGCCAGGACTGAGTTCAGTCCTGTACTTTCTTCATTTTATCACGCTGCCTCTGGACCAAATTCCTAGAGAGAGGAATTGCTTCAGATTTTAAAGTAAAGGTGGAAGAGGAAGCTCAGAAGATTTTCTTAAATGTCCCATAAATATGTTTAGCTGGGATTTTTGAATAGACTTGAACCCGAAGGCCGGTGGGTAGCAATTTCAGGAAGGCAGATTTGTAAAGAACTTCCTAGTCAACGAATATGTTCAAAGATAGAATGGACTGCCTTGTAAGGTGGAGAGCTCCCCAGTGAGGGAGGAGTTCAAGCACAGTCTTGATGAACACTTGGTGGCAATCCTGGAGAAAGAATTTGTAGGGAGAAACTGCTGTTTTGGGTGTCCAGTATCTGAGCACCCTTCTTATTTAGGGAGCCTCTCGATATGGGTGAGAGGGGAACCCCACCCGGAAACCGGGGGGCAGATGTTCTGTCTCTCAGCTTCCTGACAGATAACACCCAGGCGTATGACCTCGAGTTAGCCAATCAACTGCTCCTATTAAGGACTTGGAACCTTAAAGGAGTGACCCAAAGTGTAGGGGCGGTGACAAGCATCCAGCAGCAGTGTCCTGAGTTCCTGTTATCAGAGCCTGGTTATCCACGCTCCAGGTCAGTTCTGTGAGCTACCTAAACCTTCAGTTAATCAGCCAGAGGTGTTTTCTGACACGGGATACAAGCATCTAGTGGAAGGCTGGATTAGGGCAGGTCACCACGCTCGCTGCATGTCTGGATTACTGGTATAGCTCAGTAAAAATACAGATTCCAGGTTCCCAGATTCCCCAAGACCTACTGAATCAGAATCTTCAGGGATGCACTGTAACTATCCATATTTTTTAAAACTCCCCAGGTGATTCTGACATGTAGCCAGATTTGGGAGAAACTGGAATAAATAAGCTCTACAAACCCCAAAATAAAATACTATGCTTCTCTGAAAAACTCTTACCAAGAATTAGGGCATGGCTCTCAGAAAAAGCAAGATGTCTACAGTTTATTTACCTTTGCTAACAAGAAGCTTAGCTCCTTAGACAAATGACATACGCTCCCCAGAGGCTAAAGCTATGATATTCCTTCCTTTTCCACAGGATATTCCTTTCCAAGGGCTTTTGCATCTACAGGTCTTGCCCATAGCGGATACAAGCTCACGCCTTCCCCAAGTGGGTGAGGTCAGTATTTTTATGCTCATTTGTCTGATACCACAACATCGGCCTATCACAAGGCTTTTAATTCCCAATCCCAGGCCTCCCTCCACTATGTGGTGCTGCTCTCAGGACCTACCACGTGCCTTCTGTGTGCCCGAAGGAAACCCCATCCCTATTCTGAGCTTCAACTTCCCTGCCTGAAATGAGGGACATTAAGACCAAGCTGCTTCGTCTAGTCACACGGCTTGAGAAAGACAAGAGAAGGCTGAGAGGTCGGTGCATCACACTCTCCAAATGCTGGTTACGAAGGCTCAGAAAGTAGGCATTTTAGAGAAGGAAGATGAACATCCTGCCGACTTGCTGGGACTCAGCTCAGAAGCATGCATCCCTGTACCACCATTGCTCCTTCATCCTGGAGCAAAATCCTTATTCCTCCTGGAAACAACTGCTTTTAATAAGTTGCACTCGGGGCCGGGCAGGTGGTGTAGTGGTGAAGTTCACGCGCTCCACTTCGCCGGTCCAGGGTCCATGGATTCGGATCCTGGGCACAGACCGACGCACTGCTTATGGCGGCGTCCCATATAACGTAGAGGCAGATGGGCACGGATGTTAGCCCAGGGCCAATCCCCAGGGGCTTCCTCAGCAAAAAGAGGAGGACTGGCAACAGATGTTAGCTCAGGGCTGATCTTCCTCACAAAAAAAAAGAAGTTCCACTTGAGGCGATTGGAGCTTTGTTTCAGGGTTTTGTTTTGTTTTTTTTTAAGGGACCTGAGAAGCCCATTGACTCCTCCCTTTGCCTCCCAGCACACAGACTCTTCTAGTCAAGGCACTTTCTGGAGCAGGAAATTCCACAGCCTCCCGTGGTAGCCCTCCTGGTGCTCAACAAGGCTGGAGAAAGCAAGAGACTGAGGCCAACTGGACCCTGGCTGTGCCAAACCATCACCCAGGGGCAGGATGGAAGGTGGCATGACAGCCTCTGGGTCCATTTGGGCTGCTGAGAAAGCCCCTCTCGTGTGACACCCCCCAACTCATGTGACTCCGGGGGTGGGGGAGCTCCCAAGTCACCCTGGGAGTATATCCACCAAAGCAGCTCCGTAGGAAAGTTAACTGACCTCCCACCTCCTCACCCTAGAGCTTCAGATCGGTCACTACCCTCGAGAGGACCTTGAGGACAACTTGGCCATCTGGTTTCTGTACAATCTGCATCCGTACAATGCACATCAATTTATCTTCCAGCGCCTTCAAAATGTACACAGCTGAGTTCTACTGCTGACTTTGGCACTTGCTTCTGGTATCTGAGAAGAACAGATTCAATTAAAAAGGAAGTAACAGATGCTGCAAATCACTCCCTCATTTTGAGAGAAGTATTTTTTTTCCCAAATGGCCTGAATTACTTGATGATGAACAGCAATGCAGCAAAAAAAGCTGGCATGACAACTTCCAACTTGGCTTCCACCCAAGGGGAAGCTGTGGGCTCTTCCTCCTAGGTGGTCTTTATGCCCTGGCACATTCTTTTGTCTGGTACGGGTATTGTTGTGTAGAGAACTTGGCTGGAGGTAGAGAATGGACAAAGTGAACCCTGGGGTACTTTTTAGCCTTGAGATTCTTTGCTTTTCCTCACTTGTCCTCACAGTATCCTTGTAAGGGGTGTGTGTGGACGTCAGGGACAGGACTAGTATCCCCATTTTAGAGGTGGAAGAAGAAAGGCCCAAGGAAAGCAGGGGATTTGCCCAAACTTAAACACAGAAAATCGGTTCTGTCAGGAAACCTCGCTTCTTTTTCCACATACATCTATGCCCAGTACACAGAATGAGGTAGTAATGAGGCCAAGGCCAGGCTGAAATGCCCCGGGAGCATGCTTAAGGGAACCACAGCCATACGTATTCCTAGTATGTGTCCTCACAAGGCACTGGAGGGTTGCCAATGCCCGGCCTGCCTTGCCTACCACTCAGACCTGCTCACCAATACCACATCCTGGCCTGAGCTCAGCTCCACTCTGCCTGCATCCTGTGAGCCTGCCCAGGACTCAGGGGCAACCATGTTGTCACTGATGACTTCGGATGGGACCCAGCTCCCCGGAGAGTGAGGCAAGGAAATAGGAAGAAAGAAGATGGATTTTTGAATGGCATCCAATCGCCTCTCCTCTCTATTCCCTAAGCACTAAAGCACTAAAAAGATTTAAGATTTCCAGGGCTTGGACTAAGGATGGGGTCCTCCCCCCAAAAAAACTCCACTGCAGAGATTTTTGGAGCTTGGAACTGCAAGGCTGGAAAGTTTCCTTGCCAGAGATTTTAAAGAGGAAGAATGGGGGCTCCCTTTGGGGGAAGTGGCTGAGGGGATCCTGCCTGGATATAGATGCACAAAGTCAGGAGTGCTCAGACTTTTCTTTCCACGAATTTTGCTTCCAGCAGTGCTCAAGCAACAGGGCTCCCACACTTCCTAACCCTATGACTTGACTGGTGAACTTATTTTCTGAAACAAGAGTCCGGATCAATGTTTTATCTGTGGCCTGTCAATGAAAGGCATGATTTAAAAACTAAGATTGTCCCAGAAAACCCAAGAGGTATGCTTAGCCATTCCCATGACCTCTCTACCACCTCCCCCAACTGTCCCCTCCCAAAAGCCTACACCTGGGCTTCCTCTCCCCTTGGAATGAGAGCACAAAAGCTCTAGGGAAGTGGCGTGCAGCACAGGCTTTCTGTGTTCCCACAGCCCACCAATTCTAGCTCTCCAGCTTTCCCTAGTATGCCCTCTTGGGGCAACCTCCACCCCACGACCACCTCTGCTTTGGCACCTTTATTTTCCCATCGGCCGTGTCAGGGTCAGCTACCATTTAACTATAGCTCAAGATCATACGCTTCTGGAGCTGGAGAGGGGACACTACAACCAGCTGGATGAGGGTTTCACTTCCGGCTCCAACACTTTTCAGATGGGGGACACCAAGCACGGCACTTAATGTCTCTGAGCCTTCTCTTCACAAAATGGAAGGAGACTGGACCTACCTAGCACAGTGATTGTGACGCAGAGTGAAATAATATATGCAAAGGAGAGCGCTGTGCCTGGCA
The DNA here is from genome assembly GCF_020826845.1 of Diceros bicornis minor. Lineage (NCBI taxonomy): Eukaryota > Metazoa > Chordata > Mammalia > Perissodactyla > Rhinocerotidae > Diceros > Diceros bicornis. Next base: position 14,616,896 of record NC_080746.1, read on the forward strand.
CAGACTAAGCCTGCACAATAATGGTGGCCCCCCTGGCTCCCCAGCTACCAGCACGCTCCCAAACCTGCTCTTCCTCCTCCTCCTCCCAAATGCCTTCCCTAAACTGTATTCACGTATATATTCTAACTTTGCCTCTGTTGTCTCATCTTCCCCGTTATGGGGGTGGCCAGGCCACAGGGTTCATTATCCATTATCTTAAATCTATGACTGAGAATGCCCTTTCAGTCCCAAGCGAATGAATGAATGAACGAACGACACATAAACAAAAAACAGCTTACAGCTCCAGCTTCTGAGACCTTGTGATAATCTCTTCCAGGTCTCTAGGAGAAAGAGCTGGGTGGGGACTCAAATTTCTCATTTGCAAAAGCCACGTACTAGATAATTCCACTGCGGATGTCAGGAGTGCTTGATGACTTGAAACATTTCTGCTGATCATAGGCCCACACCTGGAAAGAGTTAGCCATCAGCTGCTGGGGTTATTTTCATCATCTTTAATAAGGGATCAAAGCAACAGGACACACATACACTGAATCTCTAATCCCTCAAACAGCCACACATGTTCCCCTTCCTCTTCTGATTTACTGAAGTTAAAGCTCACTTACCAGGCAATACACTTGGCTGGCTTCTATTGGGGCTGACTCGGTAAGTGATGAAATCCCAATTCTTCCCCAAAACATTCATGCCTGAAATTCCATCATTACCAAATTCTTCCTGTGGGATAGACGATGGTATTGCCTCTCTCTGAAGCCTCTTTTACAAAGAGCATACCTTTTACAAAGTCAACATAAAGGTGGGGATGAGGAAGGGAAGGCGAAGAGTTTCAAATATGAATGAGTTTCTCATGTTTAAGTTGGCTGGGTCTTGGGTGGTCATCAGAATGCTCCTGTGTTAGGAGAGGTGATGAGAAATGACCATATGTTGAACACTTAAACTCCAGGCACCATGCTAGATGCGTTACATACATTTTCTCATTTCATTCTCTCAACAACTATGACAGAAGGAATTATTACCCACATTCTGCTCATGAGAAAAATTGAAGCCCAGAACGGGGACTTGTCCCACGTCACACGGCTCTTAGAACACTAAGTCAGGACTCAAACCAACATTAAACTGAGAGATGTTCTCACTCTAAAACCCAAGTAGGCCTTTTAAGAGATACAAGTGAATGGTACCATCTATTTGGCAAGAAAATTTGTCAGAAGAATGAAAGAACAAATAGGTTACCAAAAATCAAACTAAAATAAAGTTCAAATTGATTTAGTTAGGGGCCGACCCGGTGGCGTAGTAGTTAAGTTCACATGCTCCGCTTCACTGGTCTGGGGTTTGCAGGTTCGAATCCTGGGCGTGGACATATGCAACGCTCATCAGGCCATGCTGTGGCAGTGTCCCATATACAAAATAGAGGAAGATGGACACAGATATTAGCTCAGGGCTAATCTTTCTCAGCAAAAAGAGGAAGACTGGCAACAGATGTTAGCTCAGGGCCAATCTCCCTCACCAAAAAATAAATAAATAAAAATAAAAATGATTTAGTGAAACTCCCTGGAGAACAGTCATGCATCTCACATCTGAGGCCCCCTCCCCTCTCTCCCACTCTCTCCTCTCTAGGATGTTGAGGATGGTGAGAACCTTTGAGATAACCACTTTCTATCCCTTTCCTTATAGATGAAGCACTGAGTCTCCAAAGGGTAAGTGACTTGGGACAGTCGGAACTAGAGCCCAGGTTTCAGATTCCTGGCCCAGTGCTTCCCTACTAGTATTGTTATTATGTCAGGAGAAGAGATGGCCCAAGACGGAATCCATCACAGTATTCACACATCATAAGGATTATTACATAGGAGATTAGCTATTTCCACTGAAGGAAACAATAGGCTTTAACTGCACCCTGAGGTTTAGGATGCTTATTCATTCAACAAATATATATTTATTAGGCATTGTGCTTAGTAATCACACACACACACAAAAGATAAAAGATAAGCTGTCAGGGACCTCACAGCTTGGTAAGAAAGAGGTTCATTCCAATAATTATGTTTTATCACGGTAAGGGCTATTAACAGTATGGACAAGGTGCCTGGACAGCCTAGAGGATGAAGAGGTAAATTAGCTCTCTTGCAAGGGGTATCTAGGAGGTTTCACAGAGGAGAGATAAGGAAGGAGGGCATCAAGCAGAGAAGAAACAGGCTAAGAAGGTTACAACTCCCCATCAGGGGCAGGAGGAAAGTATTGGAAAAGCCTACAGAATAGGGTTGTAGAGTCTTCTTTTAGGATAGGGAGCAAGCAAGTCTTATCTGCCTGGTGGCTTACAAGAAAGGTGGGTAGATCAGTTAGTCCTGGATATTTGCAATTTACGGACCAATGCACATTGAAAACAGGGGCCAGTGGGGTGGGGGTGGATCACATGGAGTTGTTAACTTTTAAGTTTCTCTTAATTTAAAATCCCCGCTACCAGATATCACCATTAGTTCATAAAAGAAAGGATGGTTAATACCAATAAAGTAGGAAGGGTACAGTCTCAGAATAAAGGGCACTTCTTCCTGAGGAAGATCATCTGGAAACTTTCCACCACTATTCTTTTTACTTTACTCATTTCACTTTGGACTAATGACAACATTGACAGGATTTGGACCAAAGTCATGAGTGAAGAACATAGCCCATCAGCCCTGCTGGATTTAGATAGAGGCAAACCATTTTCTTTTAGCTGGAATGGTATGATCTTCTGCTTGGTATACATAAGACAATCTATAGGTATGTGCAGCTGAAATTCTTCATCTTATAGTCCCTTTTCAGTAATATGAACTAAGCTGTAAACTATTATTTTTGTGTATATAAGGTAGCTTCTTGGTATTCCTTCTAGCCAAGATTTCTATAGTCATCCATCTACATAGGTCTTCTGAAAGACTTATACTTCTTTTTGATTCCAACATCAGGAGAGCAATAAGCCTCAAGTTCATTATTCTGAAGGCTTATCCCCAAACTCCTCCACCCTCCCAACACACTTAGTTATGAGGATCAGTAACTCCCTAAGGGAATCTTGTATCCAGGGTACCAGAGTAAAATGCATAATGTACACTCTAGCTTAATAACACAAGTTGCTGGCAACAAAGCCACCTGTCCAGACCTTTATGGGAGGAAGTTTCCCACAGCCAGCCAGATGGACAAACAAGATCTTTGAGTGCTCAGACTATAGAAGCCACCCAAAGTATAGAGCTGGGGGGAGTGTTCTCAAATCTGTTTTTTCAACTTTGTTCAGAAAGGGATGCATGGATTCTTCCACACAACCTGTACTTTCTCAAGTCCCAAGCCCTAGATCTGAATCTGTGGATGCCATTAAAAACCAGGGCTTTGGCAAATACGGAGGGAATGTTTTTATCTTCTTTTCTGATGATGAACATTTTGATTCCTTAGGAATAGCCATTAGGGCTTGCCTGAGGGTTGCCTGAGGTCCAGACCCAGTGAGGCCACATGTGGGCACCCGTGCCTCAGTGTGGCTTGTGGAGATCAACGTCACACCTGGGATCACAGGATTCCAGCTGGTCAACTGCCTCCCTCACAACAGGATAGCAGCCTCTGAGGCTTGAGTTAGGCAGAGAAAGGGTAGTACAAAGTCCTGTGGTAAAGTTGAGGAATAAGGATGGGAAGGGCAGAAAGAATTCATATTCAGTTGTTTTCTTTCTCCACTTACCTACTCATAAGGCCTCTCAGCCTCTCCATTAACTAACCACATGAGGCAGCTGGTGGCGGGGATGGATGCCCCATTGGGTTGTGAGATTCAAGGTCATTTCTGAAGAAGCCCATGGGCCACACAAGCACATTTGGGATGCTAACTCCCTGGGAAATAGTCTCTCCTCATTAGGACTGAAAAGCAGGCCTTGCTTCTACAGTTTCTATGAGAAATTGCCATGGCATGTAAAGGGAAGGGAGGTCACTGGCCCTCAGGCAGTGGACTGTGGGCTCTTGGATTGATTGTCAGTAGTGGAGAAGATTTTAGGTTGAGCCAGCTGCAACCTCAAAGCCCCTTCCCTCTGGGACTTATGAGTCTGGCTGGCAGCTAGGAGGGCAGCCTGTGTCCATGGGGGCAGCTTCTCTCTGTGCAGGGCCAGGGGGCTGCGATATGGCCAAACATATCATTTTGGCCAGATTAGCACCTGCTCTCTCCCACTGCTGGCTTAGAGCCCTAAGACAAATCCTTCTTTAACCTGAGGTCCTTCATCAGGGTGAGTTTCTTTTCCTTTCTTCTAATGCCCAAAATAAAGAAAACATACGAGGGTTGCCTATTTCTACCCACTGCCACCTGTAGAAAGTGCAGCCCTTAAATAAACCCTGGAATAAAGTTCTCTATTTAAAAAAATTTTTTAAATAATTGTTTCCAGAGACATCTGTCCATACTCTCTTTGGGGAAAGTGCCCTCTCTAATATCCCACCAGCCTTAAAATTGAGTACTTCTCTTATTATCTGCCGCAACTGAAGCCTCTTCAGTCCTCTGTGCTCAGTCCCCGTGGAAACTGTTCTCATACCTGCTGGCCTGTCTGACCTTTCACAATGCAATCTTCAACCAATGTAAAGAGCAGCAGGTGTTTTCAAAGCTGAAAACTGTGAACTTCTTCCAGCCACCTTCTCAAAGGAAGACACTGGGAGTTTGTGATTCAGATGCTCCATATTTGGCAAAACTAAATAGTTCAACTGGCAGGCTTCAGGCACCCCAAGCCAAAGACTCAGCCCCTATGCAAAATGTCAACCAGCTCTGGTTCCTCTGAATTCACAGACAGCCCACAAGCACTTCCCGCTGTTGGCAAAACTTTGCTTTGGTCTCTATGGGACCTGTAAGCCGCAGGCTCCTTGAGCAAGTCAGGCTGGTTTCTGAGTCCAAGTGAGTCACTCGTGAGGCTGTGACTGTTGGCCTGAAGGGGAGGGTGGCCCCGGAGCCAAGAGAGCCTCTTGTCCACCAGATAGGCAGCAACAACCACTCCAAAGCCAGTAGGACACATTCCAAGGATGCCCGGTCCCTAGGGTGCACTTCCTAGGGCCCATGACATTGCTAATCTCTCTTCTATCCTAGACAAATGCACTTTTCCTTCAAGCCATAAAACAGTACCGGGTCTCCAAGTCCTTTTTCTTTTACAACTTTAGTCAGTCATTTCCTGTGTCCTGGGAGGCAGAATGCTTGCCCTCACAAAACGAGGGGCTCAAAAGCACAATAAAACAATATTTATATTTATGCCAAGAACCTGGGGTCTCAGATGGCCTCACTACTCTCAATGTTTAAAAGTTTATATTCAGACATGATCTAAACTTCTTTTTGAAATCAATACACTGCCCAAGTTTCAAAACCTAGTCTATGACTCTCAATTGGGTAGATTTTTCCACATTTTTCAAGCAAATAAGCATCATTTGATTGATATTTGTTTTGAAAGGTAAAAAGAAAATTTCAAAGCAGTATGTGGCATGTCTGCCACCAACCCAATTCAACAACCATGCAGGCCACCCTTAAGGGAAAGAGGGAAGAGGAAAGAGGACATTCCAAAAATGAACCAGACACAGCACCCATCTTTAGGGAGCCTGCGATGTGTTTAAAGAATGAGTGAGTAAGTGAATAAAAGAAGGACGAATAAATGCAAAATCAGGATTAGTAGTAAGTTTTATAGCAGTTTTTCTCTTTCATTTAATTGTATTAATATGATCCAAAGAAGAGTAAAGAGAATATATATTTTTCCTAAGTTAAAATCTGATGGTTCTTCTTCCTGCTTAATATTTTATCTGTTCCCCAAAACCCCAAATACATTTTTGGTTTCTAGGATCTCTTTCAGTTTGGTTCTCTGAAGTCTCCAATCTGACCTTGAGTGATGAAAGCAAGGAGTCTTCACGCCTTTGGGGAACAGAGTCCTATATTTTATTTTATGTGATGATATTCTCTGCCCTCCTTTAAGTACTTTCAACAGATCTTTATTCTGGAATCTTACATCTCTCTCCATGCTGATGTCATTAGTGTTTTGAACGAAAAGTTTCCTTGCACATAACTATGTTGCACTTGGATTCATTTAGTAAAGCAAATAATTCCGTTTTCTAAGCATAAATGCCACTTCTCCTCATGGTGCGTTTGCTGATCATCTCTCTTGGTTGAGCATACAAGACAGTATTTGCAAGCCCTGTGTTAGGATGAAGGGAGACATAAAGAAGTAAAGGACACAGCTTCTGCCCTCTTGCAGTTTCTAGTCCTTACTGAGAGTCAAGATTAAAACATGAGAAACAGCTAAATGGCGGTACAAGGCCTGGTAAAGGAGGAGACCACATATGCCCTAGGAGTTGAGAGGGAGATGGTTCGCTGTGAGCAAACGTTATTAGAGCAAGTTTTGAGATGGAGGCAGAGACATCTCCAATGGAAAGTCAAAAGGAAAGAACTGGTCCTATTCTGAGCCCTCCATCCCTTCCACCCTGAACACCCTTAGCTCCTCGTGAGAAGCAGTGGACTGGCGAGTGGGTGCTACAGTGGTGTATGCAGATGCAACCCTGTGACTCTGGGTAAACCTCTGTGCCTCTGCATAGCTCAGGGCCTTGAAATGAGTGTCAGAAGGAAGAACAAGCTTCTTGTGAAAAGCCCACAGATGTCGGAAACTGTGAGTATTACCCAAAAAGCAGCTTGAAAAGGTGCCCATCCCATCGGGTGACCAGCAGAACTTGCCACTGCAAGTCCCTCACTCTCATTAATAAGACCTCATTTTATTATTTCCACGCTATGTAATCTCTCCCACTGCCTTTTAGACTGGAACATTTAACTTTTTGCACTTCATGTTAATTACCTCGGGGAACTTCAGGCTACAGTGCACAAAAAAGACCAATTAGAACATCTCCCGCTGTCTTTTTGTTTCTTTGTAATCCAAAATCAATCAATAATGTCCTTAGACTCTCTCAAGAAAACAGCTAGATTTGTTGATGCCCTTGGACAAAAGAAGCCAAGAAATTCAAAGCAGATGGTGCAGAATCACACAACCATGCAAATTAGTACAGGCCCAAAGGCTGGGCAGGATTAGAATGCTAGGGACTGGGAATTACTAATATAAAACAAAAAATATCACCCATGGCACTCGTGTTCTTTTTGTGATGAAACAAGATGATTCTGGTTAAATGTGGAGCAGAGTGTCTTTTTCTGGAACTCTGAGCACATGTAGACTCCTGTCCTGAATCTCCCAGTCCTTGCCCCCATTGTGTGAAGTTCATTGTCGGGGCAGTGTACTGTATACGCCAGGTGAAGCCTTTCCTCTCCTGTCAGCAGCGAGCTTCCAAACTACATCCCAACCGCTAACATCAAGATCAGAAGTAATGAGAACGAATAAGACAAAAACACTAAAATTGAAATTTAAACTATAAAATAAAAAATTAAAGGAAAAGAAATGTTAAGTTTATCCACTAAACTACAAAGTGTAACAAAAAATCCTCAAGTTGGAGAGTGACTTAAAAAAAAAAAAGTACTCACCATCTGTAACTCTAGTCAGGGCTCAAACCAAGGAGAAGACAAAGCTCTCGATGTTAAACCATCCACTCAGCACTGGGGACTTTGCACTTAGTGGAAAGCCTGGAGGAATCAGATCTCAAACCAAATCTGTAAAGAATAACTTCTGGGTCTCCACCTAATCAGGAACTGATTTCTTTCCTCACTCAGGGCAGGGCTGCTCCAAGGGGGAGGATGGCTACTACAGCTTCTTCTGGCCCCCCGGCCCACACCTGCCTGGCCTCCTCTAATACCCACACCTGACTGCTCACGCCACATACCTGCCCACCAAGCCATTCCAGGTGAATAAAGCTCCTGATTGGGGAACCACTGACAACAACACTCCCTCTGGTTCTACCGCTGGCCTGTGGGTACTACTGTCAATTCTTCCATCAATTTTTATTTTTATTTTATTTATTTTTTTTGTGTGTGAGGAAGATTAGCCCTGAGCTAACATCCATGCTAATCCTCCTCTTTTTGCTGAGGAAGACCGGCTCTGAGCTAACATCCACTGCCAATCCTCCTCCCTTTTATTTTTTTTTCCCCAAAGCCCCAGTAGATAGTTATATGTCATAGTTGCACATCCTTCTAGTTGCTGTATGTGGGACGCAGCCTCAGCATGGCCGGAGAAGCAGTGTGTCGGTGTGTGCCCGGGATCCGAACCCGGGCCGCCAGTAGCGGAGCGCGCGCACTTAACCACTAAGCCACGGGGCCAGCCCTTACATCAATTTTTAAAATTAAATAATACCCTTCGTGTAAAGCTTAATAGATCACAAAACATTTAAAATCCGTCATCTGATGTGTTTCTCATAATAATTCTGGAAGGTAGATACTATTGTTTACAGATATTTCAGAGAAGAGGAGACGGCACAGAGAGATTGAAGGAAATGCCAAGAACACACAGTTAGGAACCTGCTGAGCCGGGATTCAAATCCAGTACCCGTGACTCCACACGCCACGCTCTTTTGAGTTGTGAGTTCTTTCAGATCAGGAGTTATATTGTTCCCACCTCTGTAAGATGTTGAAGGTAGGTACTCTGCTACCTCTGACGCAAGGCAAAGTAGAAAGAGTACGTGCCCTGGAAAGAAAACTGGCTTCTGATCCTGGCTCTGCCCTTGCTCGCTGGGAAACCTTGAGCAAATCACCCACCCACTGTGAGCCTCTCAGTCTTCTCCATAAAATGAGACTAACACCTACCTCATGGTGTTGTTGTGACGATTACATGAAATGACTTACGTAGAGCAGGCACCTAATATACATTAGTTCCCTTCCATGCAACCCCTCCACCTCCCCTGCCCCTGAGGCCCGATCGGGGACCAAGAGATTTAGAACTAATCCCAGTATATGGTTTGCACACATTGCACATTTATACACACAACTTCAGGTTAAAATGAACATCAATAATGGCACTGAAGCAAACAGATTTCCAAAGAGCTGGGGAATACCGAATATAAGGAGAGTAGAGGATGGAGGTTTGTGGGAGTGCTGGGGGCTGGGGGGCCAGCTTTATGTTCTGGGCTTCGTAAAGACACAGGGAGCCTCCACACATGGCACGCAGCATGCACTAGGGCCTCATTTCTAGTATCCTCAAGCTGGTGCCTATCTAACACTTACCCCAGGCTCTCACATACTCTGGTGCTGTTTCCACTATGTGACGCCTCCATTGAGCTTTATGCTATCCTATTTTTCTGTAGTTTCCTAAGCCATTCTCTCCTACCTTATTGCAAGGTAGGGAGGAAATGTACAGGTCAAATGGTTGAATGGGGTCACTTGTGAACAACTTTCGTCAGAGCCTAGATGAGGGGCATGGAGGATTCTGGAAAGTGGAGAGCAACTGGAGGTAGAAATCCATAGCTGATGTGAATTGCAACAAAAAATTCTCGTGACTACACTAGCATAGGTGGGGGGAGAGGAGGTCGTCTGCAATGCTGACAACTTTTCATCTGATGGGACAGAGGAGAACCCCAACCCTAAGAGCTGAGGTCTGCCAGGTGGGCTGGAAGAGGCCTGGGATTATGCTGATGAGACCCAGTTCTGCCACTGCTGTGAGACCAGAGCAGTCATTCCACCACCCTGGTTTTCTCACCCGTAAAATGTGGGTGTTGGACTGGGCTGGTTTTGGAATCACACAAACCTACGTTCAAATTCAGGCTCCACCACTTACTTGTTATGCAACTTTGGGCAAGTTTCTTTGTGTCTCTAAGCTCCAGTGCTCTCATCTGTCAGATGGGGATGAGAGACCATGTCCAGAAGCTGGTAGAGGATTAGGAAAGGAGGTATGTAAATATATACCCTTTTGCACAGTGACAGGTCCATGAAGCTCCCAGAAGAGCAGCTGCTTGCTCAGTGAATAGTCATGTGCCGTATAACCATGTTTCAGTCAACGACAGACCACATATACGATGGTGGTCCCATAAGATTAGCACCATACAGCCTAGGTGTGTAGTAGGCTATACCATCTAGGTTTGTGTAAGTACAGCCTCTGATGTTCATACAACGACGAAATTGCCTAACAACGCATTTCTCAGAACATATCCCCATTGTTAAGCAATGCAGGACTGTACTATTCTCTTTCCTTAATTCTATCTCTAACTTGCTATCAACTTATGAATCTACGGTGCAATGCAAAGAATCAATGCCCAATTATCTTCCATGTCTACCCTGCCCCCCTAAACCTCAACTATCAAGGCACTAAGGTACTGTACTAAGGTACTATACACTGAAGCAGCAAATGGACAATTCAGTTTGGACAAGAAGGTGGAAACAAACGTGAGACAGGTTGGTGGAGGAAAAAAGACCCAGAACTGGGAGGCAGGGACCTGGGTTTGATTTCTACCTCCTCCAGTCACTAGCCATGAAAAATGACTTTTGTCAAAATTTTCTTAATATCTCTTTTTTTTTTTGGTGAGGAAAATTAGCCCTGAGCTAACATCCGATGCCAATACTCCTCTTTTTTTGCTGAGGAAGATTGGCCCTGGGCTAACAGCCGTGCCCATCTTCCTCTACTTTATATGGGACACCGCCACAGCATGGCTTGACAAGCGGTGCGTCGGTGTGTGCCCGGGATCCGAACCTGTGAACCCTGGGCTGATGAAGCGGAGCGCACACACTTAACAGCTTGCACCACCAGGCCGGCCCCTCTTAATATTTCTGAGCTTCGGTTTCTCATCTGTAATATGGGAATAATCTTATATGTAAAAGTGCTTTGTGGACTGGAAAGTGCAATTGGAATGTTCCTGGTCAACCGCATGCTACGAATCCTGGTGATTGATTTGAAAAATCGTCCAATTATTTGAGTTTGAAAATACAGTTTAAACGTTTTGAGAGCTACCTAATGCCCCTTAGCAGTCAAACAAAACTTCAAACTTCCCCCAAAACCTAATCTCCAAAATCGAATGACAATTATGTGCACTATTGACTATCTCCAAAAGAGCTAGGCTGGTTTTTCTTTGCAATCAACAAATCCCTCCAATGACCCATTGGAGTCCCTGATCTCTACTCAAAAAACAACATGATAAACCACCCTCTTATTTTAACAGCTAACTCAGGGCAGGGCAGGAGGAACCCCCACCCACGCTTGTTCTGAACAGACATCAGTGTTGCAACCGATGTGAAAACAAGATAAGGAGAAGCGTCTGTCAACAGACTCCGGCCTCCCCTAGAGTTGGGCTGCTTTCTGTGTATTCTGCACAGAGGGGAAGCCAGAGGCGGTGCAATCACCTGCAATGCTGCTGATAAGGTGTGGTGCTAAACACCGGCTGAGAAAGGTTGGGCAGCAGCTCAACACACGTATAACTTACTCATTCTAGCCTTGAGCTGTCTGTTAAAATATAAAGTTAGTGACATAATGCCTTGTAGAAGTCATCATCGAGGTTAAAATCCAACCTGCTTTTGACTGAGGAATTAAAAAACACTTGGTCCTTGGGCTGGCAACCATAAGCTCAACGTGTCTGTTCAGTAACTTCCTGACAGCTCTATACTATGGGTAGCTCTGAATAAAGTAATTTGAAAACTTCATTTTAAACCCCCTTTGACATGTCTGGGGTGCAGGAACTGATGAACTGATGCAGAAGTGCTGCAAGGCTACCCTATACTATGGGTAGCTCTGAATAATGTAATTTGAAAACTTCATTTTAAACCCCCTTTGACATGTCTGGGGTGCAGGAACTGATGAACTGATGCAGAAGTGCTTTTCTCTGTCTTTCCTGAGCATCATCAGACCTCCAGGGAGAGAGGCTCAGTGTAAATGAGAGTCCAGGGCAACATATCCAGGGCACTACTAGGATCTCAATGCATAAACATGACATGCATAAATACGTATGAGTAGTAGAAAAAAGTTTTTTTAAAGGAGCAAGAAAGAAACCACAAAGTCTCTTAGGGCAACTGAAATGACGATCAGCATCCACCATCTCTGGTTGCCATCTCTGTGAGAATAATACAGTGACTACCATGGGATCCAAGGAGACAGTCTCAGAAGGGGTGGAGGTGTTATCACAACACAAAGTCAGGAGGACTCAACATGTTTGCAGAGGAGGACCCAGGTGCACACACTCTCCAGCCTGCTGGCCCTAGTACAGGAACTCCTGTCCATAAACAGGCTCCTGTAGGATAATGCCAGAGCTCCCAGCTCCTTCCAAGCATCTATGCAACTGAGTGATGACAGCAGCGGATGGAATAGAAAGAATAAACGCAAGTTTTGGATTTTAAAGCAGATCAGGGCCGGCCTCATGGCGTAGCGGTTAAGTGTGCACGCTCCGCTGCTGGCGCCCCGGGTTCGGATCCCGGGCACGCACCGACACACCGCTTGTCAGGCCATGCTGTGGCGGCGTCCTACATAAAGTGGAGGAAGATCAGCACGGATGTTAGCTCAGGGCCAGTCTTCCTCAGCAAAAAGAGGAGGATTGGCATGGATATTAGCTCAGGGCTGATCTTCCTCTCACACACACACAAAAAAAGAAAAAAAAGCAAATCAGTTGTGTATGGCATACCCCAGGATACCTAAAATGAAGCACATGCTAAGTGCCAAGTCTACACTAGGAGCTAGGACCTCAAAACCCATACGACACGCTTAACTCTGGCACCCAAGGAACCCTCAATCCAAACAAGTCTCTTTTAGCCGCTCTTCCTTCCCCGTGCTTACAACGCTTCCCATCAGCCATGGCAGTGCTTCCTAGGCTTCAGCCATTTCCATGTCAACTCATTAGCTCTGTTATATGTGCATCTCTACTCTACTGTATTTAAGTACTTTTCTTTAAAAATAACTCATTTACTTTAACTCAAATACATTTTAAAGAAAATTTATGACTTGTATAAATGGAAAACTAGTACTACTTGCCACAAACAGAAAATATCCAATAATTTAAAAAAAAAACAGGCAACAAAACAATCTTACTAAATTCTAGTTACACACTCTTGCCTGCCAGTGTTCTGAGCCTAAGGTCAAAAGTTCTCTGTTAAAAAGAGACATTAACAAGTATTAGAGAGATATTAAAAATTGACTGGCTTGGAGCTGAGAGCCTCCACCTTGCAATCAGAATCTATTGTTCACCATGTGAGTCACTGTTTCTTAATGTCACGTGTGCATCTCATCCAAAGCAGACCTCGTGGTCCAATAGTGCCATCTGTGCTCCCTAGTCTACTTCATGGTCGGGTCTCCACCATGGCATCCCCAGAGCCTAGAACATTAGGCAGGAATACTATGGGCACTCAACACACATTTGTTGAATGAATGCATAACTTAGCCTCATCATTCTTTATTCCAGCCATACCTACACGCATATTTTTCCTCAAATGACCCAGGCCCACTCATAAACTTCCACGTCCTTTCCCATTCTGTACCCTTTATGAAATGTTTTTCCTTCTCCCCTCACTTTCCTCCAACTGGTTAATTCTCAAATCTTCAAGTCTTAGGTTACCTCCTTCTCTCTTCATGGTTTTTCCTCCCCACTTTGGGTTGAGAATAGCAATCCTTTCCAGCGTGCCCACTACATGAGGATCTTGATTATTGCAGTTAGCACATAATAATCACCAATTCGCTTATCTTTTTCTTCCTACCAGTCTCCAAACTCCTCAAAGGGAGGAAATGTGTGTTCTCTCTCTGGTGTTGAAGGAAAGCATCTCTGGCTATTTCCTCATATGTTCTTCCTGTACCAGACAACCCTGGCTTTCCCTTCTCTGAGTCTTTGTGCAGACTGTGTCTTTGCCTAGAATACCTTTGACAATATGCAAACTCTCTTCCATGTTTCTGCTCTGAGAAGCCTTTCAGGGCCTGCTCCCCAAGCCAGTTGTGACATTGCTTCCTCCCTGGTCCCACAACACTCCCTGTATATCACTTTTCCTGGAGGGTTTACCCCACGTCAGTGTACTTCTTTGTTTCTGTGCCACTATGATTCAGCAGACTATGAGCTGCTCGTTTTTGTGTCCCCAAGGTCTAGAGAGTGCCTGGCATATAGTGAGTAATCACTAAATATTTGCTGAAGGAAGGAAGGAATGTCTAGTAGGAAAATATTGTTCTATTCACCTCTCTCTTCTTATCAATTACAAAAGTACCTGGAGTCACGGTCAGCAAAAGCATAAAAATAAATAAACTGATGGCCAACATTTATAGAGTGCTTACTATCTGCCAGATACTTTATAAGCATTCTCTCATTTAATTATCCTCACAACTTTTGAGGTAGGTATTTCTACTGATGCCAATTTGCAAGTGAGGAATTCTGGGCTTAGGGAGATAAAGTCACTTGTCCAAGGTTACACAAGCGGTAGAGCCAAGAAATGGACCCAGTCAGTGTTCTTAACTACGACTCTGGCCCGGTCTATGACCTTATTCTTTCTGACCTACTGCCCTCCTTCAAGATCAGAAGCCAAATCCTGGGCAGATGGACTGAGGCTTGTTGTAGGTAGCTTTGTATTCTTTGAGAGCACAATTAAGCCACCAGGCAGGTCCTGCCCAGAGCACAAGGCCTTGCCACAGAATGTCCATCATGGCCTCTTGCTTGAGCTGTGGGACTCAGCAAAATCACCAGCTCCAGACTTATCCAGCAGAAGGCAAATCAAGGCGGTCTTTTCATTGATTTCAAAGGTGTCTCTCTCATTTGTAAAATAACCCACAATTTGACATTTGGGGCTTTTCCTGCAAGCGGTGGGTGCCTACTGTGATAACAGATGAACTGGTGTCTTCGAAAGCTCACGAAAAACACTTTTGTAATAAAGATTTTAAAACTTTAAATTGACTGAGGCGCTAAGTGAGAGTCCAGCAACACCCTAGAGGGAGAAAGAATCTTGGCGCGGTTTTTACAGCTGCCTTGTCCGCACGAGAGAAGGGGCCACGGCTGCTCTTTCTTCACTCAATCCTGTGTTGAAAGCACCCACGGTTAACAGAGGCCACTTTCCTCTAGTTTGCACCCAGGGAAGTGAGAGAGAAATGCTCCTTGGCTACAGAGGTTTTTGTCCAGAAAATAGTGACTTTATCCTACAAAAACCAGCTTCAAATATTTGTATGAAGTTTAGGAGAGGAGAGATGAAGTAAGAGCCACCTTATCAAGTTCCTTCCTGCTTCTTGATGATGTTCACAGAATTCTCTGCAGGAAGGTCCAGCACAGGCAGAGGACAGAACACACAGCCCTGTGGTTTCATTTTTCCAGCGATGAACCTCTCAGGAGAAACACTCCATTTTGGAAAGAGAGGCAGACGTATCTGGACAACAAGTTAACCGTGACCTCTAAATCCTGGGTTCCTTTTCACTGGCTGTTATTTCCAGTGAGGGAATGCACAGTCCGGGGAGAAAAATCCTGGATGGGGAGGGATCCGGAAGACTGGGGGTTTGGTTCTGGCTTTGCCACTTATTTGTTTTATGACCTTGAACAAATCATTTAAACACTCTGGGTTTCAGCCTTCCATAGAAGTGAGAGGATCAGGCTCAGTTTTCACTGTTTCCTTTCAGCTCTGAAATTCTGATGTTAGGTAGTATATTACATACATCAAGATGACATGTCTGACCCACTTTTAGGGCATCACACCCAAAGGCGAATCCTCTTCCGGTAGCAGCGATGATTACACTGAGCCTAGCACACCACCCTCAGTCAACATTCCTTACAATTAAGGCGCAAAGATGTGAAACTGGGGGACGAGGATGAGTTTTAGAGGGAAGGATGACTTTGTGTGGCTCTCACTGGCTCTCGTGGGCAGGTATTTCAACCTTAGCAGCTGCTCGGCCACGCAACATGTTGGTGGATTAGGAGACCAGACCTTGGCCAGGGATGCTTGGGACAGCGGCAGTCTGACTGCCATCACCCCATCTGTGAGTCAGTGGCCGCTGACCTGATTGACTTAAGGAATGGCTGAGCTGCTATGTTACAGCGGCTTCTTGTTTCACCTGACCTTTCCACTGACCTTCAGGTAGGCTAACATAATTAAACCACACAGCCCTCAAAAACCCTGACAACGTAATTCTACTTTTTGGCATTTAATTTAGGAAGATAATCAGATGTAAGGTAAGCTAATAATAATAGCTACAGTTCATGGAGATCTAACTACGTGCAAGGCACTGTGCTAAGTACTTTATATTATTATTCTATATAATCCTCATGACAGTGCTTTGAAATGGGTAGTATTATTTCCATTTTACAAAAGATGAAACTAAGGCTTTTAATCTCACTCTGCTATTCAGGACACAGAAATTTATGTGTTAGAATATTCATTGTAACAAAATGACCCAGATTTCCAAAAATAGGGAATTGATTAAATGGTATATTCATATAATGACATACTAGAAATGCATGAAAAATCATGTTAATTAATGACATAGAAAAATGTTCACAACAAATTGCTAAGTAATAATCCCAACTTTGTTTAATTTATATATAATTATATATAATATATATAACATGGTATTTGTTTGTTCTTTGTATTTTTCTATATTTTCCAAAATTTACACAAAAGCATATATTACTTTCTAAATTGCGGGGCTATTTAAAGGCCCATCAGAAATAACCAAGAGCCATTCCCATCATCCTGGATCCTAGAAATAGCATTCTAACAGATTCAGTTTCTATACAACTGACATCTCCCCAATCAGAACCAAGAGGGGCCCTCAGCTGCTCCCTCATTCCTGAGGCTTGTGGTGCATGAGTGAGGGACTGAGCAGCATTTTAAGGCAGTTCTCTCTTTAAGGTTGCGGCTCCTGCCATGCCAATTAGTCCAGACCACTGTGTTGTAAAGAAGTCAGGCAGAGAACCCAAAATGAAACCACCTAATAAAACAAAACAAAATTCATGAACACTCTCTCTCTGCTCAATTATTATTATTATTGCTATTGTTACTAGTAGTACTACTAGTTATTTAAATGAGGCATTTGTGTCAGGATAGGGAGAAGAGACAATACAGAGTTGGCTCCATGACTTGGAAAATTCTCAGTTTGGAGACCCGGGAGCACCAGGAAGATGGTCATGGAGAAGTGGCAAGACTGAGGTGTGAGAGAAAGAACATAGGCTTTGGCTTCAGGCAGACATGGTTTAAAATCTTGATCCCATTTACTAACTGAGTGACATTGGGCCAATTCTTAACTTTCTCATCCATAAAATGGGCTTAAAGGGGCTGTCAAAAGGAATAAAGAGCATATAAAATACATGGCATAGTAGGGGACATGCAGTATGTGCTTAATTTTTCTCCCAGCCCCTCCTCACCCATCCCATCCCCAACACAACACACCTGTTCTCCATCATCCTCAAGTTCTAAAATCTGCCCCCTTGCAGGACAATACCAAAATACCTCCCATTTGAAACCCAGTGTTGTGAGGCACCATCTCAAATAGAAGATTTGAATCGAAGTGCCAAGCCATTTAATCAGTCATCATTGCCAAATGGGAATCAGGCAGGATCCCAAACAGATGGCAAATTGCCATCTTATGCCTATGGGAAGATGCCATGACCTTATCATATTTCTTAGACACTCCTAAAGCGTCTAAGGTGATGGTATCAAACCTCCTACCATTTATGTGGCACATGACCAACTTTCAACTTTTCATATTTATTGCACCTCACTTCACTGGAGGTATGAAAAAATAGGACACAGCTTCGTTTTACTTAGGAAAACACAGGGCTCACTCAGAGAGCCTGGTTGATTTGTCTGAGATCAACTGGTGTGTGGGAGTGGAGGTGGGGGAAGAAGGGGATTTACAGGAAAGGAGGGAGTCAATGCCTGGACTACTTATTCCAGTGAGACATTTGTGACAGGACAAAGAGAGGAGACAGAATATTCTATTCTCACTTTCCGCTCAACATCCACCACCCCAACCTCTATTCATGTGCCCAGAGGGCCTTTCTTCCAAGGCCATGTTCTTACCCTACACATCACAGCCAAAAGCCTTACTCACTCTGCACAGATCCAGCCCGCAAATATGTTTTATAGTTGTTTTCTTAACCTTTAAGACCACCTCAGCACCATTTCAACCTTGCCTATAAACCAACCACTGCACAGTCCACAGCATCCCTGGGTTCCAGCCAGGAGAAATGGCTGCCGCCAGCTCCAGGCCCTGACGTCAAGCAGAGCCCTGTGCTTCCTCACACAACTGGACACAAGTCTTGCAGTTTCCACACCAGGTCATGTGTGACCAGTTTACTTACATACCTTCCATCATGGGCATTTGTCTCTGACTTGACACGACTCAGCTTGTTGGAGAAAAAGTCTGCTTCTCCCGTATCCACATAGGCTTCACCTGGCAGCTGCTGGGCACTGACGCAGCCCCAAAATTATGTTCCCCAAAGCACCCCAAACCACATACGGCTGCAGCTGGGGTCAGATTTCCCCACGGGGCTTTCCGAGCAGCCTGGGATGAAACCTGCTCCTTGTTGGTCTTTCTTTTCTGTGAGCAGAGAAAGGAGATGGGCCTGGTGGTCTGGCAGAGTGTTGTACCAGGTAGACCACTGGTTTAGGCGCCAGGCAGGCCTGGTTTCACAGTGCCTGCTTCACTCCTCCCTGGCTGTGTGACCTTGAATAACTCACTCAGCCTCTCAGAGCCTCAGTTTCCTCATGCATCATCAGTACTCATCACAGTATCTGTTCTGCCTTCATCTTCACAGGGCTGCTGTGAAGCTCAAGTAAGACAACAAAAACAGAAATGTCTTATAAATTGTAACGTGCTATAAGAACGAGAGGTGCCCTCATTATCATGGGGATGTGTCTGGTTCTAACACTTTCTATTTTAATAAGTCCAGTTCTGCATCTAAACTGCAGCACTCACCTGAGGAAAGGTTCAGAGGGAAACACCCTCCATGTAAGAAAAGTAGGGCTCTTCTAGATGGTAGGATCAGGGTAATGAAGGACACAGTCAAGGTCCTTGCTCTTAGGAAACTACATTCTAGTAGGAGTACTACATTCTGGCAAGCAAGCAAGCAAACAAATTAAAAAAAAGCTAAGTTGTCCTCCTACTGGGCTCAACTGCGCTCTGCCTTCTCCGTTTTCGTGTTCTGAGGCTGCAGGAATGCTGGCTGCTACCTCAGTGTTCATCCAAGAAGACCCAGAATTGGTGAAAGAAAGAAGCCACATTCCCCCTGCCAGGACAAGATACACAGTTTCAGACGTGGGGCACGTGAAGACGTGTTGGTTCTTTATGTTTTTGGCAAAGTGAAAACATGATGAATTGATGAGCCAGAAAAGTTAGAGAATGAGAGATCTGGACAAATGATTTTCCAGTTATATGAAGATTCCTAGCCTCGGCTTGGAATCCTTGTTGAAAATCTGAAAAAATGCATAAAGACAGCATCATTCTGAGTTCCTCTCCATTTTTCCAAATGCAGGAAACTAAACCAAGTACTTACAGTTCTAAAACTGTTCATACCTCATCCTTCATAATATGTCACCTCCTCCGGGAAGCCTCACATCGTCCAGTGAGATTAACACCCCCCTTCCCTGCAGCTCTAGCATTCGTAAGGAACTCCACACAGTGCTTTCTCAATGTACCATCATCCCTGACTTCCTAGTTTGTCCCTCCCTCGAGGATAAGCACCCCCGGGCCAGGGCCCTGCTTTATTTGATTGTCCTCCTAGTATCACGGAGGACACATCGTGGGTACTCAATAAATGCTTAGGTACGAGACCACTTCACATTGGTCGATCTTGTATCTATAGCCAAGTTAGCAGATGGGCTGAATGTGAACACAGACTCTACCACACACTTTGCAAGTTGGTTTAACAAGACAAATGCCCCATCTTAGCTTATTCCTCAGTGACTTTCCCATTTCTCCTATAAGGTCCTGTGCTGTCTCTGGTGTCTTACCATGAGTTGCTGGTCATGTGAGGTTTTGATCAAAATGAAACCTACATTAAAAATTGATACTTTCCTCTTGATCTACCAATTTATAAGAACTACTAGAAAAAGATGTTGCATGACATCTGGGGGCTGCCATCAGCATCATCCAGACTATGGGAAACACAGACATATGAGCTAGTTTTGTCAACAAAAAATTACAAATAAAACATAAGAGAAGGCGGTAAGCGAAGGTAGCCACGCTGAGAGACACATCCGCCAATTCAACTATGGACCTTATCTGAATCCTGATTCACACAAAAAATTATTTTTTTAAAAAAGTCTAAGTCAATAAAGGATGTGTGATCACTGACTAGATATTTAATATTACATTATTTATTTTTCAGGTATGATAATGATCCTGTGGTTATATTTTTTAAAAGTTGTAATCTTTTAGAGACACACAGGAAATATTTACAGATGAAATGACATGGTGTCTAGGATTTAATTAAAAATAATCTGGAGGAGGGTGGAGGAGTAGGTAGGGAAGTGCATGTAAAGATGAAATAAAACCAGGCAGGAATTGCTCAATACATTGTTTCATTACATTATTCCTATTACCTTTATATAAATTTGTAATTTTCCATTAAAATTTTTTTTAATCAGTAGTTTATTGAATTTCCAAACAGGGTGACTCTGGTGACTTCTACAGAACAGGCTTACCCAGGACAGTGCTGCTCTTGGTGCCAGGCCCTCCTGGAGGTGTAGGGCAGGCTGCAGGCTGGGCTATTCCTCCAGCCCTGCCAGAGAGAGCGAGGGGGGAGGCCAGCCCTGGTGTCCTGATTAACGTCTTCCTCAGAGAAGCTCCTGGTTAGATAGAGATGCATATCTCAGGCTCCAGGAACCAACAGAAGGGGCAAGAAGTATTTCTCAGCTTCTCCTATGGAGAACTAGAAGCTCAGCAGCGGCAGACTGGAAAGAATACGGGATCTGGAACTAGAAGTTTTGGATTCACCCTTGCCCCACAACTGGGATGAGTGAACTTCTCAGTGCCTGAATGTTCTCATCTACAAAATGGGAATATCACTCCCATCCATACCAAAGAACTCTTGTGAGGAGAAGACGAGATCTCACATGGGAAGGGGAGAGGCAGGGTGGGGCGGCAGGTCAGACTCAAGTCTGAACAGTGGCTCCACTGTACCATCCACACAGTCAAGTACTAAATAAATGACAACTATTATCATTAATTATTTAAGGAAAAGCAATTTGTTCAAGGCCTCAAAATGAGTCAGCAGGGTACCACTCAGGAGGAGAATTTGCACTCGGCTGTCCTCCCGGCTAACCCTCTGAGCTTCCCTTGTGGCTCTTATATGGGCAGCTGATTCACAACCGGTCGCTTCTTGACAGTGCAGGGAAGACAGGAGGGGGGGAGATGAGCCAATCTTGCTCTGACAGCTGGGCCACCCTGGGAGGCAGTGATGAATCAGCCCTGCTGCCGCCACGCTCAGCACACCAGGCTTCCCAAGCCCAGGCAGAGCATTGAGGATGCCCTGACCAAGAGGTTGTTGTGTGATGGCAATAGATGACTGTCTCTCTGTGCCCCACCTCCCCTGCAGCACTCAGTAACCTCACAGGCTTCTCCCAGCCTCCAAGTAGAAGCACTTTTTTTTCCCAACCCTGCAGGAATCAAGCTAGCAAGAGGGACATGCGTGTGTGCATGTGTGCATGTGCGTGTGTGTGTGTGTGTGTGTGTGTGTAGGATACATATGAACCTATGCCTATTACCTCTGCAGGGCAGTGTGCTATCTCAATGCCACAGTGGAAGAAAAGAGAGCAGGTCACCCAACAATGGATGACCAGACCCCCGCTGCCCCAGGCCCAGCTTTATGGAGAGGCGTGCTCAGCCCTGTTCCCCAGGACCTCCCTGCACATATGACTTCAGAGGGCAGTATTCAGTTTGGTTTTTCTGGAACCTATATTCTGAATCTCATCATTGTCTTTCTGTGTGCAAAGAAAAAGCCCAAGAGGTACAAAGAGGCAAAAAACTCCATTTCCTTTGTGAGCGACTGTTTGTTTGAGTAAGGAGTTGGGCTGGGAAAAGAGAAAAAGGGCCACAGCTGGGGATATGTATTTATGGAGGATGTGGGATTTATTGGTAGATTTGTTTTAATCTACAATGTCTTGGATTCTCATATAAGAATCCCTTAGGCTTTCTCCAGTTTTGGACAAGAAAACAAATGGAACACTTGATTCATGCTATTATGTTTTTAAATATTTTAAAATATTAAATATTTTAAACTATTATAATGAACAACTCATTAATTACTATGAACAAGCAAGGTTTAAATAAAAACAAGTCTAAATGAAAAATTTCTAGCCAAACTTCATTTGTCATGGAGTAGCACCTAATCTAACTTTTATTTTGCTAAATAAAAAAAGATCTTTGATATCTTATCTGAGGTATGGAAAAGTCTTGGGTCTTGCTCTGCATGGTCCATCTTCCCAGGACAGGCCACTCACAGCATTTGGCTTTGACAAGCAGCGCTGACATTAAAAAGCCCTTAACTAACCGTTCATAACAAATCAAAACGAAAAACTTAATTTGCCTTTTAAGCATTCCTTATTCTTCTTCAGTTGTGGGAAAAAGATAGGGCTCTAGTGCTCCTTTCAACTTGGCTGTACATGGAGTAGGGGACGAGTGTTTTCTTCAAAGTAAGCACTCTGGTGTTTGAGTGCAAGTAAGCAACTGTGTCACTTTGAGCAAGTCGTTTCTTTGAGCAAGTCGTTTCCCTCTCTGGGCCTCCATTTCCTCATCTGAAAGATAAGGGTGTGGTGTGGATGTCATTCATTCCCTGCTCATTTGATTTTCACAACAAAGCACAAAGGTCAGTAGAATTTGGTTTCAATGTCATTCTCAGCTCATTTGATTTTCACAATAAGCATAAATGTCAGGAGGTATTCTTTGAAAGCTGAGGATCAGAATCCTATTGATCAGGGGTCAGCAAACTACCGCCCACGGCCAAATCCAGCCTGTTGCCTACTTTAGTACGATCTGTGAACTAAGAATGATTTTTGTGTGTGTGTGTGTGTGTGTGTGTGAGGAGATCAGCCCTGTGCTAACATCTGCCAATCCTTGTCTTTTTTTGCTGAGAAAGACTGGCTCTGGGCTAACATCTGTGCCCGTCTTCCTCTACTTTATATGAAACACCACCACAGCATGGCCTGACAAGCGGTGCGTCTGTGCGTGCCCGGGATCCGAACAGGCGAAACCCAGGCCGCTGCAGCGGAGCGCACGCACTTAACCGCTCCCGCCACCAGGCTGGCCCCGATTTTTACATTTTTAAATGGTTGGGAGGGGCCGGCCCCGTGGCTTAGCAGTTAAGTGCGCGCGCTCTGCTGCTGGCGGCCCGGGTTCGGATCCCGGGCGTGCACCGACGCACCGCTTCTCCAGCCATGCTGAAGCTGCGTCCCACATACAACAACTAGAAAGATGTGCAGCTATGACATACAACTATCTACCGGGGCTTTGGGGGGAAAAATTAATTAATTAATTAAAAAAAAATTTTTTTTTAAATGGTTGGGAAAAAAAATCAAAAGAAGACGAATATTTTGTGACAGGTGAAAGTTACATGAAACTCAAATTTCAGTGTTCATAAATAAATTTTTATTGGCACACAGCCACCTCGTTTGTTTACATACAGTCTGTCTGCTTTTGCACTAAGATGGCAGAGTTAAGTAGTTGCCACAGAGACCATGTGGCCACAAAAGCTACAATATTTACTCCCTGGTTCTTTACAAGTTTGCTGACCCTTGCTATAGATCAGTATGTCTCCAACTTTAATGTACATACCGATCACCTAGGGATCTTATTAAAATGTAGATTCTAACTTAGTAGGTTTGGGGTGGAGCTGAGATTCTGCACTTCTAACAACTCCTGGGTGGTCCAAAGCCACTGGTCTGGGGACCACATTTTGAGAGGCAAGGCTAGGTAGGTAGGCTTCATCAGACAAACCTGGGTTATCCCATGAACCTGCTCAACACCCTTCGGTCTGTTCCAGAGCCTTCGAAATAAACTCAGACTCTTTAGCACCATGTGATTCTTGCCAGTTTCATGGCCCACCATGCATCTCATGCACATACCTGGAAACATACTCCCATGTGTACATGCATGTGCCCTCCACTCCCCGATGCACTGTGCTTTCTTAGCCACGTGCCCATGACCACACTGACCTATCTGGCTGTAACATTCCCTCCTCACCCCACCGTTCCACCTCAACATGTGCAATTGTCCAACTTCTTGTCCTTCCCAGCCCAGCTCAGGTGGCACCTCCTTTGAAAAGAGCCTTCCTGGATTCCCTGATTCCCTGAGGCTGGGCTAAGTGGCCCTTTAGGAGGGCCCTTAGTACCTCACGCCCTTCTTCACAGCCTTAATCACATTGTCTATGACACTGACGTCCTTAAAGCAGAGGTCGTCTTGTTTGTTCCTATGTGTCCACTAGCCAAGCGCAGTTCTTGGTACATGGCAGGAGTATAAACCATGTTGTTTGGAATGGAACAAATGATTGCCCAGGATCACCCATCAAATCAAGTGAAAAGCTGGGACTAGAGCCCACACGTTCCGAATCCAGTGTGTGTTTTCTTTTCTTTCAGCCACTTCTCACAAATGGATACTCTCTGTTCTAATGGATCGAGGAATTAGTTCCATAGCATTTCAAAAAGAAGGAAACTCAGCCTGTGCTCTGAAACTGTCAGAGTGTTCAGGAATAGCAGCCCCTTCCCATGGCTGGCCACTCTGTGAAGCAGAGAACTCCTGAACCCAGGCAGCAGCTCCTGAAAACACACCCTTAGGCCTCCGAGCAGCAGGTCCTGGCAGCAGCGCTGGCAGGATCAGCACCCACAGCAGGGAGTCAGTAATCCTGGGACTGCCTCCGTGCAGGGCACGGATAAGCGGTTAGTGAGAAGGCCTGCGAGAGAGATACAGCCTTCACCACCCTCTCTCCCTGGGCTGCAGGCATTTCCCTTCTCACTTCTTGTGGCTTCTGTTTCCTTACTGCTCACCCAGACCCAGAAGAATGTGGGTCAGCCAGACACACCTAGGCTGAGCACAGCCGCGAGGGAAAGAAGGGCAGCAAGCTTGATGCCCTCTGTCAGCCCAGCTCGTGGGGAGGGCTGGGGCACGGCAGAGTGTGGGAGGGATAATGTACAGTATGTGGAGGAAGCTGTAACCTACCCTGAAATATGCCCCCACCTGCTCAATACAGCATCTTCCCCACCCCTCCCCAACCTGGCCTAACATTCCCATCACTAAATTCACACAGATATTCTCTCCAGAAGGTCACTGGCAGCTGCTATAGGCTGAACTAAACGGTGTCCTCCCTAAATTCATATGGTGAAGCCCTCACTCCCAACATGATGGTGTTTGGAAATGGAGCCTTTGGGAGGTAATCAGGGTTAGATGAGGTCACGAGGGTGGGGCACAGATCTGATAGGATTAGTGCCCTTTAAGAAAGGACACCAGAGAACTCACTAACAGACTTTCTCCATGAGCACCCACCAAGGAAAGGTCACATGAAGACACAGTGGAAGGCTGCTCTCTGCAAGCCAAGGAGAAAGCCCTCACCAGAACTCTTAACTCTGCCGTACCTTGATCTTGGACTTCTAGCCTCCAAACTGAGAAAATAAATGTCTGTTGTTTAAGCCCCCAGTCTGTGGTACTTTGTTAAGGCAGCTGGAGCAGACTAAGACAGCAGCCTTCTTTCACAGGCAAGTTGATCAATTTCAATTTCCTCCAACGAACATTTATTAAGTTCACGAAGGCAGGGACAAGTCCAGTTTTGCTTGCCATTGTCTCCCTAGCATCTAGCACATGGCACATGAATAGTAAATGTTAATAAAAAATGAATGAATGAACTGAATGCTTGCTATGTCCCAAGCATCATGCAAAGTGCTAAGGAAATAGAAAAGACTAAGACACTATCACTCCAAGGACACGGTCTAGTCTGGGAGACTGACGTAAACCAACTGTGAAGATGTGATACAAGAAGTGCTCTAACAGAGTACGGGGTGGGGTATAGCCAACATGCTGGAGCAGTGCATAGACACACACACACACGCACGTATACACACACACACACACACACACACACATTTTCTCCTTCAAGATGGGAATGGAGAGAGGTGGGTGGAGGAGTGAGAAAGGTTCATGCAATCTGAGAAATTTTCTCAAAGGAGAGTATATTTGAAAAGAATGTATACAGTTTCACCTAAGGGAAAAATGCACCCAGGGAGAAGGCATTCGTCGATTCATTGATTCATTAACAAATCTGAACAAGATCCAGAGGTGTCGAAAATGCAGGAACTTGAGGGGTCAGAGATAGCTGAGTGCCACAGAAGGCATCAGGGACAGGGAAAGGTGGGGAAGAAGGGGCTAGAAAGACAAGTAACAGCCAGAACGTGAGTTCCTCCTGATTGACAGTGATACCTGGAAACACCCAGAAGGAGCCAAAGGGAAAGAAACAGAAGACACGCCAATAGCGGAGGAATGTTGGACTGTCGGTATATTGAAACCTTAAAAAGAAATCTTCAAAGGGCTGTTGGAGTGAGGTAGAAAGGCAAAAGGCTCTAAGGCCAGACTCATTCAGGGATACTGGAGCAGTCATTTACAAGTTGGATAAACCCTTCAATTGATCTTCCTCACTTTCCTCATTTGTAAAATGGAAATACTACCTACTAATCCCCTCAGGGTTGAGAAAAGAGTAAAATAACACATAGAAGGTTCACAACAAATGTAAGCTCTCACTAGCCGTCTGTCTCTAACTAATTAAGAAGCTCCAAACACCCTGCAGTTCCAAGACGGTCCTTTGAAAACGGAGGAAACCCGGCTCCCCTTGCACCTCCTACCTCCTTGCTTGGTGAGGACCCGCCGCTTCTCCATCTACCTCTTCTTAATCTCAGGCATTCCCAGGGGCCAGGAATGCATCCTGCTTGTCTCTGGGGCCCATGGATCTACACGGTGCAGGGCTCTTCAGAGGTACTCCTTGAAAATTTGGAGACCTAAATTGCACAGATGGGCAAAGCAGATGTAAACTGTCTTACCCAAAGCCACAGGACAGATCGACAGCAGAGCTAGTTCTAGAACTTTGACCTCACAGTCCATTGATTTCTGAAACCACATGGTCTCAGACCAAACATAACAAAGACTCTGATCTCAACCAGTGACATTGGCATTCCTCTCCAAATCCCCACCAAATGGGAACTGCCACCCAACACTGAGCATCCCATGTCACCTTCCTCTCTCTCAGAAGCGGCATCCACACGTTCGCATGGAGAAGCAGACACAACACTCGAAACAACTCTTAAAACACTTTCCTGCAATGTGGTCTATAAACACAGGAAACAGCAGCTGGCTGGGTTGCCAATAGCGTTTACTTGCCAGTCAGGGTGCTGGTGCTCTCTGTGTGTCAGTTTGAAGCTGTGATCCAGGAACAAAAATAAACCAGTAAAGCAGAAACTGAGGCACCCTGACTATAGATCTATTGGAAGGGCCTTTCAAGTCAGAAAAACTAGGGCTGGAAACCCAGCTCTGCCATTTATTCAGGATGCATGTTAAATAACCTGGTGAACCTCCATTTCCTCATTTGTAAATGGGTCTATTAATACTAACTACATAGGTTTTCAATGAAGAGTAAGTAACATAGTATTTGTAAGGTGCTGAGGCTAGTGACTGGCACCTAAAAGATGATTAAAATGGTATTTACCATTATGCTCCTTGGTATGTACCCAAAGGAGCTGAAAACTTACGTCCACACACAGATGTTTATAGCAGCTTTATTCATAATTACCAAAACCTGGAAGCAACCAGGATGTCCTTTACTAGGTGAATGGATAAATAAACTATGGTATATCCAGACAATGAAATATTTTCAGTGCTAAAAAAAGAAAATGAGCCATCAGGCCATGAAGACATGGAGGAATCTTAAATGCATATTACTAAGTGAAAGAAGCCAATCTGAAAAGGCTACATACTGTATGATTCCAACTCTATGACATTTTGGAAAAGGCAAAAACTATGGAGACAGTAAAAAGATCAGTGGTTGCCAGGGATTGGGGGAGAGGGAAAACAGGAAAAGCACAGGGGATTTTTAGGGCAGTGAAAACACTTTGTATGACACTATAATGATGGACACGTGTCACCCATTTGTCCAAACATAAAATGTACAACACCAAGAGTGAACCCTAATGTAAACTACAGGCTTTGGGTGATTATGATGTGTCAATGTAGGTTCATCATTTGTAACAAAGTACTACTCTGGTGGGGGATGTTGATAATGGGGGAGGCTAAGCACGTGTGGGGTATATGGGCAATCTCTGTAGCTTCCTCTGAATTTTGCTATGAACCTAAAACTGCTCAAAAAAAATAAAGTCTTTTTTTTAAAAAATGGTATTTAGGGGCCAGCCCAGTGGCACAGTGGTTAAGCATGTGCATTCTGCTTCGGTGGCCTGGGGTTCGCAGGTTCGGATCCCGGACGTGCACCGATGCACCGCTTGTCAAGCCATGCTGTGGCAGCATCCCATATAAAGTAGAGGAAGATTGGCATGGATGTTAGCCCAGGGCCAATTTTCCTCAGCAAAAAAAGAGGAGGATTGGCATCGGATGTTAGCTCAGGGCTGGTCTTCCTCACAAAAAAAAAAAAAAAAAAAAAGGTATTTACCTCCAACACCTTTGAGGACCTAATATGAATTCATTTGATAATATCCAGATGTTCGGAGGAACTGAGGACCCCCCAAGTGAAGATACTCACTAGCCCCTATGTGATTCCATAGCACCATTTACATCTCTGTTTCTGGGCACCCAGCAGAGTGCAATCCACTTATCTGATCACTTCTTTGCATTCCCTAGTAGACTGGGAGCACCAAGGTGGCAGGGGCCATTCATCTTCTTCATATTTGCTTCTCTTGATCCTAGCATGGTCAAGGCCTAATAAATGTGTGTTGAAAAGAAAACAATCCTATTAACAGGAAATTCATGGAAGGAGAAGAAAGAGGCATCCTGAACCCTTGACATACAGCTCTACAATGACGCCGCACTATTCTGGCAGGAGTCCAGCAGTAAGCTGAGAAAGGCTGAGGAAACATGAGAGTACTTCCTCCTTCATCAGGATCCTCTTCTTCTTCTGTTAAAGAAGAAAACTCTCTCTGTAGAAAAAGCAATTCCAGAGCGAAGAGAACCAAACAAGGAAACAGCCTTGGATGCTTTAGCAAAAAGTGTTGCAATACACATTCTCTCCATCATCGGAAATTGCAGTGACAACAGAAAGAACATCAGCCCTTCTGGAATCTTCTACTGTGAGGAGTTAAAGGCTGCCCTAAGGCTATTCCTCTTTCTGCTGCAAACTTCAGCCGCCTAAGTCTATTATAAACTCAAAACCATCCTCATTCCCTTTCCCTCCAGCTGAACAGTTCTTTTTCTTCCGTCTTAGGGTAGCTGTTCTGCCCTGGCTTGCTTACACTGCACTTGTTTGCCATCTTCTTCACTGCCTCTTGTTCACTGCTGCCTCTCTGAGCCTCTACCCACTCCCTCTGGCCCAAAATGCTGGTCACGAATCAGTGTCACACGCCACAGCTAATGGCTGGTACACATCAGTGAGTACTGGCCCAACGAGCGAGTGCTCAAGGCTCACTCCTTCTGAGGCCCTTGCTTGACTCCCTCAGTTCACCTCTACGTATCCCTTCAGTCGTGTGTGTGGATAATCCATTCATACCCAACTCTGGTGGGGCCACTCAAAAAGATGATGCCTGGGAATCAGACGTTAGGGAATGCTAGAGACTTGGCACCAAGACACTTGAAAGACAGCAGGCTTGGAGGGCAGGTCCCCACACCCTTGCTGAGGGACTACTCCAACAGGCCTTCCTACATCTTGGCTGTTCAATACCTTGGGGAGTCAATGGAGTCCCTTTGTGGTCTCTCTATCTGTATGCTCATTGTTCTGGGACTGTCTGCCCAAGTACACACTTGCATAGCTTAGAGTGCATTTCACTTCTGTAAATCTCTTTTCATGATCTTTTAAATAGAGGAAATTATCTGTTTTGCTGTCAGAGCTGTGGAGAGAATCACGCATGTGAAGGCAACTATCCAGAAGTGTATCCATAAAGGATAACCTCAGATGCCATGGCCCTCCCTGTAGACCTCAGATCCCAGGCTGGCCCAGCCTAATCCCCCAGGGACTTCAGATATGGTCTTGACTCCAACCCAGAACTCCTGAGTCCCTCTGAGGAGGCTGGTAACATTCAATCATAACCAGAGAGAAAAAACACTGCCTTAGGAGGCAGAGCATACCATAGTTGGGCCACTGGTTTCCAAAAGTTGTTTTTCCTGGTGAACCAAATCTGCACCCCCAGCAATTATCACCACCCCCTGAAGTCTACAAAATAAGCATGTCTTTTCACATGACAGCTCTCTAGATATTAAGGGAGAGATACCTTCCCTCCCTCTCTATCTTACCACATTGTATCAAAGTCATCTGCTTGAGTCTGTCTTCCTCAACAGCTTGGGAGCTCCTTGTGGTTGGGGAAACTGGGTCTTACTCATATTTGTACCTCCAACACTCAGCATAAATCCCAGGGGCCTGGCACAAAGTCATTACCCAGTGAAGTTTTATTAAGTTAATAGGATCCTCATTCTGCCCTGCCTCAACATCTTCCTTACCCCTTCAAGTTTTCTTCAGACTAAACATATTTAGCCCCAAACTACCTGTTTCCCAGACCAACTCAGAAAAGCAGTGGCTAGCTCCCCAGAATACATCAAATGGAAAGGAGAAATAAAAAAAAAATTTCAAATGAGATTTCCGCCCTTATCCTCCACGTCTTTCAGAGCCAGCTACCTAGCAAATGGCAACCTTCTTTGTTTATGCAAGGTCCCCTTACAGCCATTCCATTTGAAAGCCTTCACCAGTCACACACGATACAGGCCATCTTGCTGAAGTGGTGTTGCTGGTGTCCAGTCCCCCTTCCTCTGCCAGCCCATCTCCCCACTCCACTGGCCTACAGGGCTGGCAGCCACAGGCCATAACCAGACAACCACAGTTACCACCTCCCTGCCAAGGCTTGACGGATGAAGTGACACCCGGAGATGTGTGGCTCCTGAAGCAGCCCAACAGCAAAAGAGTATGGCTGTCTGTTCCGCCTTACAGCAGTGAGCCTGTGATCTCACATCTGGAGGAAGATAAGAACTTCAGACGTTCTCAATCCGCGCACAAAGTTGCTGCAGGTCTGAGCAGGTCAGAGGTCCCCACGGGGCTCATCTTGATTGATCAGCTGATTTTCAAGACCTACCTACAAGCTGACTCCCACAGGGCCCCTTGCCATCAACACCACACTGCTGATGTGTCAGAGATTCTGCTTGCTAGGGAGAGCAGCTGTGTGTACTTGTGAGGCCAGGCAGAAGGCAGGAGCCGTGTGGTTAGGATTCTACATTGAGGAAAACATTGAGCCATTCCACATTCCCAAGCCAGCTCCCCTCATCTCCCTGTCCTTCCCCAGAATGTTTATTCAATCAACTGAATGCTACTATCCCTAGGCCCAGGTCTTAAAGATGTTGGGGAGAGAACTTAGAAACACACTCTCACCAAAGATTTAGAATGGCTTATTAACTTAGACCCAGAGTTCCCTTCTGTGGCCCTACAAAATGCTGTGATTCCAAAGCTGTTGATCTTAACCGTCATATCTACCATTTATTGTGCACGTAAGAGTCAGGCTCTGCACTAACCATTTTCTATGTGTTATCTCATTTAATCATTATAACAAGCCCTTGAGGCAGATTTCATCACCCTCATTTAACAGATGAGAAAACTGAGCCTTAGAGGGGTTTAGTACTTGCCCAAAGTGGAACAGAAATGTGAATGTATGTCACTTTGACCACAAACTCAAGTATCAGGCAGACCACTATGCACTCTGTCCAAGGAGCCCCTCATCAAGGCTGTGGGTAGAGGAGCCCACTTCCTGTTTCTACTGTGGAGGTTCAATTTGCAGCAACAGGTGGACACTGGGAGAGGCGGCTGACAGGGACTTGGTGTTCTCCTAACTCCTGAGTACGGTCCTGTGCCCGTCCTCTCATAGTTTGGAGCCGAGATGGGTAGTATATACACACACACACATATTCACACTCACACACTACCACTCAGACATACACGCACACATATTCACACTCACACGTGCTTTTAAAAAGAGTGATAATATCATGGCAACTCCAGACCACCACATCGACACACTCTGACGCAGAGATAGCCAACCACATCGCAGTTAGCTGGGGCCCAGCAACAGAGCGAACCAATGGACAAGTCAGGTTGCCCTCTTGACCCCAGTTCTGTGTAATCTCGGGACATCACATCATTTCTTTGGACCTCAAGCTTCCTTCTGCTATTCATCGAACTCTTCTAAACACCAGCTACACATCAATACCGTGGGTGCTGGTTAAGAACTGAGACTCGGGAGTCAGACCACCTGGAGTTTGTATCCTGGTTCTACCACTTACTGGTTGCGTGATCTTGGGCACCTTAAAAATCTCTATGCCTCAGTTTTCTCATGTGCAAAGTGGGGATAATAATAGCTCCTATCTCATAGGGTTGTTATGAGAAATAAACAAATAACGCACAGGTAACGTGTTTAAAATATTGTCTGGTACATAGTAGGCACTCAGAAAGGTTAGCCATGAATATTTGGTGCTTGGGTTGGAAATGAGGGCGATGAGGCAACAAATGAAGAGTCAGCAATAGGAAATGCAAATGAGGAGAGCCTAGGTGACCTCTTTCAATGAGAAATATCACGAACTAAGGAAAAATGCAGACCTAGTGCTTACACACACACCTAACCTCTTGTTTTCGCAAAAGCCACTTACTATTCCATGGTAAAGAGAATAATGATCCCCCAAAGATGTCCACATCCTAATCCTCATAACCTATGAATATGTTACTTCATGTGGCACAAGGGACTTTGCAGATGTGATTAAGCTAAGGATCCTGAGCTGCAGAGATGCAGCCATAAGGGTCTTTATAAGGGAAAGAGTGAGGCAGGAGACTCAGAGAGAGATAGGAGATGTGATGACAGAAGCAGAAGTTGGAGTGATGCATTTTGAAGATGGAGAAAGGGGCCACTAGCCAAGGAATGCAGGTGGATTCGAGAAGCTGGAGAAGCCAAGGAAACAGATTTTCTCCTAGAGCCTTCAGAACGAACACAGCTCTATTGACTTCTTGATTGGAGCCCATAACACCCATTTTGGACTTCCGATCTCTAAACTTTAAGAGAATAAACTTGTATTGTTTTAACCACTGAATTTGTTAGAGCAGCAATAGGAAAATATCATACATGCCTTGGGTCACATGTGCTGTATTTCATAAAACCTCTTGTTTTCACAAAAGCCACTTGCTAACTCATTATGACTCATGTCTCTACTTCCCAAAAGAGGTAAAGTGAAAATTTAAGCTTCCAGAAGGAAGTGTTCACTTTGAGGGAACGGCCTCTCGAATGGCTCCTCACGTTCCTCACTCTGACAGAATTAGCCTCTCTGAAACAATGAAGCTTGGTTAGAGAAGACTAGAACAGCTTGCCAAGCACCACACAAAACTAACAGTTCACAGACTTTCTGGAAGAGCCACAAAGTACCAGGACACAACCGTTGATAACAAATGATAGTATAACTTTACGTGTGCATGACTTTTTGTGGTTTTTATTACATTTATATACAATACCTCATTTTGATTCATCCAACCTATAGAAATAACTTGCTCAAAACCACATCCTCAGAAAGTGACAGATCCAGAATTTAAACCCAGTCTTTTGTCTCTAAAGCCAATTTTCTTTCCCCTCTAGCAGAACAAAACTTTTGTTCTTACCGTCACGGACGGGTGACTGAGACAACTATGGATCCTCTCCAACACCTACTCTACTACCGGTGTGACACTTCCACACCCACCCATCCCACCCTACTTCTCAGAGGTAACCATTCCAACTGGTCTATCGACAAATTAGCTTCATCATCCCTAGGCTGAGACCCAAACAAATGTCAGGCAGAAGAGGGAAGCAAAAGGGAAAGAAAAGACAGAGAAACTAGATGAAAGGGCTAATCCAGACAACAGATCAGTCCATTCCTCCAGGAAACAGAGCCAAACCTTGTTAGAAATCTACTTCTTGGAGGCAGAGCCTGGAAAAAGAAACCATGGTCTGGACTTGGAGTCATAGACTAGCTATTAATGGTTGTTGGTCTTGAAAATTCACTTCATCTGCTTGTCTCATCTTACATGTAAAAGGAGGGAGCTGGACTAAAAAAGCTCTACTAGCAATTCCAGCTATATAATTCTGACATTCTACCTCTGCAGGGCTTTTCTGAGTACCCCTATTTCAACAGGGGTACTTGAGTCATCCTGAACCAAGGGCAGGAACCTTATATGAGCTTCTTCACCCTGAAGCAAAACCTATCTCCCGTCATACATGACTCTCAAGTCAGGAACAAGTGATTACTATTATGCAATTAAATATTAGGAACAGTCTTGGATGTGAACAATAACTAACATTTCTTGAGCATCTATATCTATCTACACTTCCTGTTATCTACAGCTTTCACAAAGTATTGTGTTCAGGACATTGTTCATCTTCACATCCTTTTGCAACCCATGAAGAATCCTCACTCACCAAATCACCTAAATTTAAAACTATAAGTTCTGTGTTTACATTTTCAGTGTCTACCAACTCTTAGAAATTCAATTCCCACACACATAC
Source organism: Diceros bicornis minor (assembly GCF_020826845.1). NCBI lineage: Eukaryota > Metazoa > Chordata > Mammalia > Perissodactyla > Rhinocerotidae > Diceros > Diceros bicornis. The sequence continues at coordinate 14,651,388 of NC_080746.1, forward strand.
AACCTATGATGTCAAGTATAACTTCCTTTTCTTTGGGGTAAACGAGCTTTCTCCAATCTTGATTCAGATACCCCCGGTTCAAGGTCTTCTGCTTGTTTCCTCCTCCATCTTCTTTCCTCTATCATTTCCTTCCAAAGCACCCAATAAACCCATCATCCACTCATATTTCACACCTCCCCACTTATCTCCAAGTTGTAAGTGAGTGCAGACAGACGCATGTGGGCAGAACAACTTGAGATGACTTAGCAGCCTAGAGGAAACCTCCCCTCGGGTACACAGAAGTTGCTCCAGCCCCCAACCACCAGCCACCTCACAAACCTTGATGTCTTACAGATACAGCATAGACCCCAGCATTCTTTGGTGAGTCATTTCTGATGGAGAGGTGGTGGTGGCAGGGGCTTGCTGGAGAGAGGAAATTATAGAAATGAGCTTCATGCATGGCAGGCTGAGAGCTCAGTATCCTGAGACCAGAAAGAGGAGGAACTGAGAAGGTTTCCCAGTGCTTTATCCACAGCACTTAATGCATTGACTGGCATGCAGGAAGGATGAGGAAAGATTTGTTGAATAAAGAAATGAACGATAGGTCACTCCAGCAAGGATAATCAGGTGACCTCAGCATGGTTTCCAGTGAGGACAGGTATGTTCAGATGTGATATGCATGGGGGCTGGGAGGTTGGTACTGAGGTAGGGACAGGGGAGGCAGGTAAAATCTCTAAGTGGAAATTAGCAGTGGGGGGATTCTAAAGGGCAGATGATTCTTACATCAGAGATTCCAGATAATCTGTCTATTCACAGTCAGATCTCAGTCAGCAGTCTCAGTTTCAGAGAGCAGATTACAGCTCTCTGCAGAAAGAGCTGTCAAAGAGCTAGAGGCAGGATCTCAGGATCCTGGTCCTCAGGAGTCTGGGGGAGCTAGAGAGGATTACCAGAAACCCTAGAGACAGGCTTTGGAATCTGTGAGAACATCTCATTCACAACCAATGATTTACTCACTTTGGAAATGCATAAGAAAGAAACATTTTGTTGACCTGAATCTTTTTCATGAAATTCTCTTCTTCTAGAGCATCTCTCCTTTTGTTCTTTTCTTGCCTCTGGAGCCATTCCTCTTGGCCTCTGTCACCTGTTCTTTTCCTCTACGCACCAATTTGTCCCCCAGAATTCTATCCTTGGGAGTTGACTTCTTGCCTTTTCTTAACACACTGCCTGGTTCATTACACCCACTCTCATGCCTTCTACTGCCATCAATTCCCAAATTTACATTTCTAGCCCAAACCTCTTCTCTGAGCTCCAGATCCCTATTTCCATCTGCATCTTTATCTACATGTTCATAGCACCTAAAACATGTCTCAAACCAAACTTGTTGCCTCATCCTCTAAATCACCCCATCCTCTGTGTGTTCTATCTTGGTTAATAATGTCTCCACCTTTCTAGTTTCCCAAGCAGGAAATCTTGAGCTGTATTTTTGCTCCCCCACTCTTCACACCCAATAGATTCTAAATCTTGTCAATTCAACTTCAAAAATGTCTCTAGAATCTGGCTCTTCTTAATCTTAATCCAAGCCCTATTAATCTTTCACCTGGCCTATTACAACCACCTCCTGACTGGCTTCCATGCCTAGTTTTTCTCTGCTCCAATCCTTTCTTTAAACTGACCTCTCTGCTTAAAATGTTATTCTCCAGAACCTCTAGGAAACAATCTGGCCCCAACTAATTTCTCTACTCTCATCTCTCCGACTCCTCTTCCAAGGAATCTCCAGCCCCCATGTGCTTTACGCTCTGAATTTCCCACTGTTCTCTGACTGGAATGCCCTTCCCTCCTCTATGCCTAGGATATCTCTATCCATTGTTTAAGGTCTGCCTTAACTGGCACCTCCTCTGCTTCCCCCAATCTTCTCAAGTTGCACTAATCGGTTTTTCTGCAGGCCCACAGAGCTTTCTTCAAACCTCTACTATGGCACTAATTGTACTACTATATCACGTTTATGGTTTCTATGTCTTTCTCTCTTGAAGAAAGCTGAGCTCTTGGAGACAAAAGACAATCTTCACCTTCGTAACAAGGTTCTGGCATACTGTAGGCACCCAGTAGCTGCCCAATGGAAGAATGATTAAATAATGTCAAATCTAAAGTTAAGCCCAACTAGGGGCCAGGTGTTTCTTTTGGTAGCCAAAATTTCTCCTTTCCTTTCTAAGCAGATAGTAACATAGTAGCTAAGGTACTCATTTGGGGGAGTGGGGGGCATGGTGAGATAGAAGGTGGGAGGACAATGAGCAGAATGATTCAAGAAACCCAAGTCTAAATTAAAATCTGCCTCTAACTTACAGATGTGGCGTGATATTAAATCATTTGAACTGTCTACTGATCTTCCCAAACTCCTACCTCTCATATTGAAGAAGAGTATTGCTCTCATCTTATTTGCACTTTAAATTTACTTCAGGGCTCCAGGTCTGGTGATATTCTCTTCCTCATCTCCTCACATACATACTGCATCTATCTCTTCCATCACATTTACCACAGTTTATCATAATTTTGTATCTTCCACACTAGACTGCCAGTCCCCTGAGGGTGGAGATTATACCTAATTATCTTTGTACTTCCAACTCCTATTATAATAGGCTATAATACTTGCCCATAAATATGTGGTGAAGTATCTATACATTAAAAAAAAAATGGTCATTACCCAGGGAAGTTGTCATGGAGATAAGACAAACATAATGTTGGGGTTGTTTTTTTTTTCTTGTCTCGTTCTTCAAAGATTTCAACTGTCAAGATATGTTATGAAACTCCCCAAAGAGGAAAGCTCTCTCTGTACCTTGCTTGCTTCACAGAGCAAAGCTTAATAAGGCTAAGGGAGGAGAGAAGAGGGAGAGATACGATAGAAGAGAAAAGGAGAAGAAAGGGGCGAGGAGGAAAGCAAAGGGAAGCCAAGTACTATGGTTGAACCAGTTCTCCAGCACAGGTAGAATCTGACGCGGTGAAAGGAGGTGAAAGGATGGGCAGGCAGGCAATTCAAGGACAGGTTGATTAAGAAATGAGACAGCAGATGCCACTGGTTCAGAACTCCAGCAACCCCGTGTAGATCTGCATGTGTTTGTCTGTGTTTAAATAGACTGTACACAAAAGCAGCCATTGGAGGCAGATTCTTTCCTACTCTCTAAGTGCTTCCTACTCAAGATAAAAGAATAAACATTTAGAAAGCGAATGCTTGCAGTAAATATTTTTGAATGGGGCACAGTCAACACGGAAGTAGAATTCTAAACAATCCGGCTACCTGATCCATGGAGAAGGTTTATCCAACAAAACCTGAAAAGAAATCTGAAACATTCGGCGGCCTCTGGCCACCTGTGCTGTCAGCTTCCCCTTGGCATTTTCCAGACTGCTGCGAGCTGCTATGGTGGTGTTTCGTTCAGCTTCCCATTGTGTGCGGCAATAGGCCTGGTCCTGGTGCAGTTCACTGCTGCTGTTGCTTTATGTACAAGAATGTTTATGCTTCCACTGGGGCAACGAACACAATGGGAATTGTTACCCAAACAGTTGGTGACTCACAGAGAGGAAGATGTCCCTTTAATTAAAAAGGTGCCTGTGAGCAATTTATTTCCCCCCAGGGGACTGAGCTCAAGGCACTAACCTCCTCTCTAATTTAGCCAGTGCTTTGGTTGTATTTTGCAAAAAAGCACATTATGTACCAATTTGAAAATTATATTAATGCATACTAGTTAAACAACTCCCTACCGCTATAATTGCCTCATATCTTTCTTTCTTTCCATTTATTTACTGTTTAGAATATCAACAGTCCTGAAGAGTTTTCTTTAAAGAGAGAAGAGAAGAATTTGACAATAAAGCACTGGGGAAAATAAAACAAAACAAAAACAGAAAAGTCAAACGCTCTGGCACAGAAAAGCAGACATGAAGCAATGAAAACATCCTTGTGCTGTCCCAAAACACTTGTCCATGTCACCCCCGAGTCACCAGAACTGCAAGAGACCTGAGAGGTGGTTGACTTCAACCTCTTTTACAGTTGGGAACACTGAGGTCTCGGGAAGGAAAAGGGTGTGTGTTGATGCCGGCCCTGATATCAGTTCCCCTACCTTGAAACCATATGGGGGTATATATGGGGGTAAAACCAAAATCACTCATCCCCTTTCCCTACTTCTCTAAGTTATATTCATATGTAAATATGGTTTTTTAAAGCTTTGTATCCCTGAAATTCACAAGGCAAATAGAAATTACAAATTGTTCAAAGCCCAGGTAGCCTCATGCTGGGGCTCACACTGAAGTTTTGGCTAATTACCAGTTCTTGAGGTTTATTAAAGGGAGGCTGATATCCAGAGAATATCAGGAAGCTGAAGCTTCTCAGACCTCAACTCCTTGGCTTCCTGGCACCAGAATCCACCCTCCACCATGGAGGCAGACAACCAAGGACACCCACCTGTAGATTCCCTTATCTCACCATCCTCCTCCCGGCAAACAGCCTCAAAAGGCCAAACACAGGCTGATGGGAAAGCGCCAATCAGCAAGGCCACAGGCTCCCCCTCCCTACAAACAGCTGCATTCCTCGCAACCTTTAAAAACCCTTGCCTCCCATCTTTCAGAATGATGGGACAAATTTGAGGGCTCCCTCTTGTCTCCCGGCTGACATCACCCAAAATAAAAACACTTTCCTTGCCATAAGCCTGGCGTTCCAGTTTTATTTGGCCCCTCTTGTGTGGCAGGTAAAGAACCTGTGTTTGGATTCAGTAACAGTGTGAGTTCAAAAGGCCAATAAGTGAGAGCAGAGCGAGAGCACAAAAGCCAGGGTCTGAAAAAAAGGTAAACTGAGTTTTCCTTCATTGTTTGGAACCACTGGGCTACCTGCACAGTATGAGCCAAATCCAGAGCCTTTAGACTGTCTGTGAAGCATTATTTACCCAGGCATAGAAAAGGCACACCTGCTCCTCAGAGGGTCACTCTGAAGGATTTGCAGCCAGCTAGAGAGAGTAGCTAACTTCAGAGCACCAGGTGGTGAAACTTGACATTCACCTTTTCCTCCCGAAAACTGCACAGAATTTAGTAGAATGCTGTGCACACAGTAAAAGCCCAGACAACTTATGGATGTTCATCTGAGGCACTTCACCATAGGCTTCATCCTCATAAATAGTATGTGGCAAAGAACATGACTGCAAAGTCACCAGGAAAATGAGGATGTAAGCAAGATGGACCAACAAGGAAGGGGATCACCTATCACATACCCTGAGACCCTGACAGAAGGTCCAGGTGTCTCAGGTGGCTGCTACATCAACCTATCCATCCTCCAGGGAAGAGAAATCTCAGAGATTCTCCCATAAGCCTCTGGGTAACAGCCAGTAGCCTGTAGGGAAATCCTCCAGTGAAGAAGACAAGGGCGTTCAGTTCTGATGGGGACCATAGGCATCTCATTCTCCCGACAGCGACTCTGTGTCCTGCTGGGGCTATGCCCATCACAGTGCAGAGGAGCCACGCTTGAGTGTGCTCTTCTTTCCTCCTCTCCAGGGCTGGAGTCTCATTCCATTTGAGACTAATCAGAAGACAACCATATGGCCCTCCTTCAAATCCCCAACCCTAGCCACTTACAAGAGTCAGCAGTTTGGGTGGCACTGGCTCAGCTCTGGGTCTGCTTCCACTTGGCCTGGCACCCCCTGGGGCACTCTGCAGAGAGAGAGGTGCAGGGGGACAGAACCGAAGTGCTGAGAAAGGCATCAGTCAGCCTCTGCCCCACACTCACTACTTTATGCCCACAGCACAGTGAGGAGCAGGGAGATGTAAACGTGGAGGGCAACCCGGGAACCAAGCAACGAAGAGAGCCTGCAGAAGAAAATCACCACTGGAGGAGGAGTAACACCTACCTCCTTACTGAGGGCTTAGCCAATGCCAGGCACTCTCCAACAGCCCTCACAACAGTCCTTCGGAGTAAGTACTGTTATGGTCATTTTACAGATAGGGTGACTGAGGCTTAGCGTGTTCAGCAACTGCTTAAGGTCACCCAACCCGTAACGGGCAGAGCTGGGATTCAAACCCAGGCTGTCCAAACAGCTGCCGGGAGTTTAGACTTCTGCGTATCAGGCAGATACTGATGGAGTCTCTTCAATTCCTGGCTGCCCAGGTAGAGGGCCGCCCTCTCTTACACACGCACAGCAGATGCCTGCTGGGATGGGGGTGGCACTGACAGCTCCAATCGGCAGGAGCAGAGCTGGCTGGAGACACAGGATTCCCTACGTTTGTTGCCTCTCTGAACAGCAAAAAGCCTTTAGCTTTGAGAATATTGTCCACTCAGTGAAAAGCAGCTAGAGTTTGAGGCATCTGAGGGCAGAGGGTGGGGTGGTGACAGAAACCACAGGATAGTGTCATAAGGCAGGATGCTCTTCACTGTCTGTGGCACTTAATCTTCTGAACCTCAGTTTTCTCCTGAAATTATCAATGTCTGAGACTTGATAGTGATTATGTGTGTAAATCTGCTTTGTAATCTCTAAAGTGGCCTAAACATCTAAGGTAATATTAGGGCGTTACAGGGAATTTTCCTAGAAGCCGCGTGCAAGTGGTTATAATTACATGACTAGCACATTAAATATTGTACACCAGGATCTATTCAGCAAAAAAAGAGGCAAACTACTGATACACGCAACATCATGGAAGAATCTTAAAATTATTATGTTGAAGGAAAGACAGCAAGCAGGCACAAGAGTATGCATTGTATGATTCCACTTCGATGCGAGTCTAGAAAATGCAAACTAATCTACAGGGACAGAAAGCAGATCGGTGACTGTCCAGAAACAGGGGTGGGGAAGCGAATGACTGCAAAGGGGCACAAGGAAACTTTCAGGTGTGACGGCCACGTGTCGTGTCTTGTGGTAGTGATTCCACGGGCGTATTCATTGGTCAAAACCGATCAATCTCTAAATAGGTTTAGTTTATTGGTCATAAATTGCACCTCAATAAAGTTAAAAAAGAACGCATGTCAAGGTCTTTCCTTTTGAACCAGGGCCTGCATGTAGCCTGGAAAGTTCACTGGACTTGCAATTTCAGCCCAAGGCTGTCATGGCAACATGGCCCCACACAGGGCAAGTCCCTGAACTCCTCTAAGCCTGAAGTCTCCACATCTTTAAAATGAGGCTTTTATCACGTGCTTTACCTCACAGGACTGCTGTATTGATCAAGAGGGATATTCAGTGCGTGTGAGAGCAATTTTTCAACTGCAAAATAACACACAAATGTAAGGGAGTGTTGTGTGGGCGCACAGCCATGATGGGTAGATTAGAGACTTCCTTGCCCTGCGCACCTGTAAGATCCCTTCAGCTCCAAATGGGCCATGGTTTGTCCTCTTTCTACCCAAGGCCCCTGGGAAAGCAGCCGCAGCCCCACCCAGAATGGGCCACAATTCAGAGATGCTGAGTTGACCCAGTACTTTCAGGCGATCCAATGTCAAGCAGGTGAGCTGGAGAAGGCCAGAGAAACTGGATACTTTAATTCATGGGCTCTGCAAGATGCCTCTCGATTCCTTGTGTAGCCAGCTTTGAGCTGCTTTTATCTTGGGGCAGTGAGGCATAGCCAACGAAACTTACTGTCCAAAGCAAAGTCGAAGGTGTTTATTCCAGCTCTTTCCTTCTGCCACTGTCCTGATCTTTAACTAAGTATTGTTCAAATATTCTCAGTAGAAAAAAAGGACAACCTAATAGCACATGTAAATCCTTGCCGGAGCCCTCAACCACCATCTCACCTCCTTCCTTTTCTTCCAGTCCAACACAATAACACCATCCTCATATCTCGAGTCTCGATTATAGTTTTACCTTTTCCAAGTCCTTTCCTGCCCATTATCTCATTTTGCCTTCAGAGAGCCTCGTGGTTACACGGGACAGTTATTGCCACGCACAGAAGCTGATCGGGATACTGAGGAAAAGGGTTAAACTGAAGACCTAAAAACTTCAAGTGTCAGTGAGAAGCTGGACAAGAATTGGAAAGTCGGACCCCTGCCACAGTGTCCTTTCGAAGATTCTCTCAGTCAGTAGGAAATATTCAAAAGCCATTTGCAATAGACAAAGTTCTAGCCACAGGCAGGCTCAAACAAACCAAACCAAAAGAAAACAAAGGCCGGAGTAGTGTCAGCAAGCACTTCTGAAATTCAGTTGTTCAATGACTAGCTCCCACATTGGCCTCAAGCTACAGAGAGATAAGAGCTAGAGCCTCATTTCCCCAGAAACCACAGAGGCCAGGAGGGGGATGGTAGGAAATCCAGTTGGGTTATGCAAAGCCACAGCTCCATCCGAGTTCCTGTCCTGCGTCTCCCTGAGATAGGCAGCCCCCTTCTGGCCCCCAGGCATCCTGGTCCTCAGGCCTTTGCCCAGCTGGACACACACTCTTCCTTTTCCTTCCAACCAACCTCACTCCAGTCCTGACGAAGCTAGACCTTTATTTTTAGAACTTTTGGAATAGGGAAGAGCTAACGGGCATAGAAAGCAAAAGGAAGGGATAGGCCCTTTTGGCTCCTTGAAAGTTTCCTTCCTGAGGCCTCCCTAACACCTCCTTACCTTGTGCTGGCTCACACACACACACACACACACACACACACACCATAAACATCGCCACTTCTCCATCCTTCTCCATGTGGCAGATTCTTCTACAGTAGTGTCTAACTTGGACCAAGGTCATAGGGTGGGATGGAAAAAAACCTAGCATAGCTCCAGGGGAGCACTGAGCTAGAGGGAACGTGCCCCGAGGTCACCCTGCTTGCTCAGCACTCCTCTCCCCTAGCTCTGTCAAGGACTTAACAACTGTGCACTCATTAGTCTAGTTCCCCTCAGAGGCCCTGAGGGTTAAGTCACTTATCCAAGACCAATGGGACCTGGCCCCTGGCCCTTGCTGGCCTCTGCGCTGGGGGAGCGGGGCGGGGGGGGGGGGGGCTCACCTCTGAGCGCTGCTGGCCTGAGCTCCCTGCCGATCCCCCCAGAGCCCAGTGGAAGGTCCATTCTTTCTGCTGCACAACACCAGACCCTGTTACACCCGGAGGGGAACCAGAGCTGTCAGCCCTGGCTACCAGCATTGTCTCCAAAGGGCCATGTTCCAGACATTGGTCACATCCATTCTTGAGGCAATGCAGCCAAGTCTGCCTGACCACTGCTCTCTCGGGCTTTCAATTTCATCATGCTCCTTCCTCCAGGCTGAAGGCCTAGGAAGGGGCTTCTCAGAAGCTAAGCCGGGTGCCATAGCTCCTTTTCTTCTCAACTCTCCAAAATGAGGTTAAAAGGCTGCTCTCTGGAATCTCAGATGGCCCCGTGGAGAGGTCGCTTTTCTTACTGACCTGAGTTAAGTTACTGAGGGGAAGGCTGACCGCATCAGCCTTTATGGATTGAGGCAGAAGCGATACCAGCCTGGGTGGAGTGCAATTAGATCAGGTGACTGCCAGGGCTCCACTGCCTCCCAGGCAGAGAATTTGAGGGAGACAGAACAGCAAACCCAACCTCCCTCCCACCTAGACTGTTTCATGTGACCCACTCTGTCACCCTTTCAGTAAAGAGAGGCAGCACTAGTAATAATAATAGTAGCCACGAGAGGCTGAATAATAGCTCTGCAAAAGATGTTCAAGTCCTAATTCCTGGAACCTGTGAATATTACCTTACTGCAAAAGAAAAAAAAAGGATTTTGCAGATGTGGTTAAGTTAATGACCTTGAGGTAGGAAGATTATCCCAAATTATCTGGGGAGGCCCTAGATGCAATCACAGGTGTCTTTACAGGAACGAGGCAGAGGGAGATTTGACCAAGGCAGAAGAAGAGAAGGCAGTGTTACCATGGAGGCAGAGACTGGAGTGATGCAGCCACAAGCCAAAGAATGACAGCAGCCACCACAGCTGGAAGAGGCTGGGAATGGATTCTCCCCTAGAACGTCTAGGAGGGAGCACAGCCCTGCTGACACCTTGATTTCAGCCCAGTAATACTGATTTATGGCTTCTGGCCTCTAGAACTATGAGAGAATAAATTTCTGTTGTTTCAAGCCACCCAGTTTGTGCTATTTTGTTACGGCAGCCACAGAAACGAATACAGTAGCTTACAGTTAATGATCGTCCACTATGTGCCAAGCACTGCTCTAAGCATCTTACCCTCATTAACTCATTACATCCTGGCCCCGGATGTGAGGCCTGAGCTGAGCAGACCGGTGCCTGGATTTGGATCTAGATTCACTGCTTACTGCTGTGACCCGGAGCAAGGTATGCAACCTCCCCAAGCCTCTGTTCCTCAATTCATAAATGAGCATATGGTTATCTTTCTCACTGGGTTGCTAGGAGTATAAAAAGGATAATAAAGGCAAAGTGCTTAGAACAATACATAGTAAGCATTCGATAAATGCTAGCTATTATGAGATCTCAGGGGTAGAACAAGCCAAAATTAGACCATCATCCCAAACTGTCAGGATATGGGCAAGGCCTCCCGGACCCAGTGCGGGGAGGGGGGAAGATGTCCCTTTAAAGCCGGTTTAAATAGCAAATATGACAGGCTGAAGAGTTCAGTTAAGTATTTCTTCCCTTAATTAAGTAATTTAGGTCCTTTGCACCAGCCTCACTTCAGACAAGGCAGATGCTGGGGCTGAGCTCATTCTGCAGCACTGCCCAGCAGACTCCCCGGCCCTTGCCTCGGGTTCTTAAGGAGAGCTATGCACAGCGGGTCATCCATATGAAGGACTGAACTTGCAGCATCCACGCCTGACACACCCCTGCAGAGGCCCCCACCTCTTCTCTCTGTAACTGCCATCAGGAGTTGGAGCCCCAGTGCTTGCAAAAATGTCAGCCCATTTTGTGGCCACCCCAACCCAACCCAGCAGGCTGGGGGGAATGACAAAATCAGGCGTTTGCTTTGATTAAGAGGTTACAGCCAAGGTAAAGAATAAACAAGGTTTCCCCAGAGATGGCAAAAGGGAAACCTAGAATTACCACCTGAAAAAAGGCACAGGAAAAAAAAAAAAAAACTTTAACTTGGCCCTTCCTGATAAAGTTTGCCCAAGTTCGCTTTCAGGTGATGTAATTCAAAGCAGCAGCGCCCCACAGGATCCCAGGCCACGTGTCCCCACCTAAGAAATCTGCACGAGAGGGAGAAGGGCCTGGCCACTGGGTCTTGGCTTCCTCCTAGGCAGGGTTCCAGCGCCACAGTCTTGGATAACCAGCTTCAGAAGGCTCCTGCTGCTGCTGCTGCCGCCTTGTGCTGGCGACCAGGCCTCTTCCCAGCAGGCTGCAGGGGCAGCCACCTGCGCTCTCTCTGTCCTTGCCTACCCTTCGCTCCGGGGGGAAGGATGAGAGAGGACAGCTCCCCCTCCTTACTCTCAGGCACCCACAGATTTCTGCGCTGCCGTCACGGCTGACAAGAACCCAGGTCCCCTGGAGAAATTGCTTTTCCTTCTCATTCCATCCTCCCTATCAATGAACACGCAGCAACACCCACGCTCCCGCTCCTCCTACTCCGGAGGGAGACCTAACCCGACAGCGACATCCGGAGCTGGAAGCCGCTGCAGTGGGAGCGTCGGCCTCCCTGCCCCGCTGTCCCTTGCCCTTTCCCAGCCATCAGAGGATCCCAAGCCAGCCCAGCGTTCCGGATCGAGTGGGTGCCTGAATCCACTATGGGGCCCCGCCTCCCCAGGGGCTCGGCGCTGGAGACCTCGGGGAGCCTGCGAGAGATCGGCTTAGCCCCATCCGCGGAGGCCGGCCGCTGGGCACGGTACCCGGGACTCGAACCTGGTGCCCTCGCCCTTAGGCATCCCTCGTCCTTAGGCATGCCTCCCCTTAGGTATGTCAAGCAAGCCCCCAGCCTAGCGCTCCGGCGCGGCGTCTTCCCCTGCACCCCCGCCCGGAGGAGATGAGTCTCGGGCTGCCTGCGCGCCCATCCTGCCCCCAACAGGTCGTGGGCAGCAGGGAGCGCGCCGCCCGTGAGGCAGGCGCGGGGAGGCGAGCCGGAGCGAAGCCGAGGGCCGGCGCGTGGGGCGGGAGGGGTCGCGAGGGCTGCGAGCTGGCCACTTACGCGCGGGCTCTGGGGAACCCCATGGAGAGGAGCACGTCCAGCGCCGATCCATGCTTGATGGTGCCGGGGCGCTGCTGGCGGTTCCTCCGCGGGGTGACTTTGCTGTACAGCTCCTCTCTCGCGGCCATGCCGAGCGGGCTGGGGTGGCCGTACTGAGCCATGGCTCAGCGGCCAGCCATCGCCGGGGAAGGCGCCCAAGCCGGAGCGCACGGGACGAGGAGGGAGCCGGGCTGGGGTAGGGGAGGGGGCTCGGGGACCGAGAGCTGGGCGGGAGGCGGCGGCGGAGGCGGCGCTCAGAGCTTCCCCAGTGTGGAGACTGACGCTTCCTGGTGAGGCCACCGGAGCCAGAACGGCCGGCGAGCTGCTTCTGCCGGACCAGCCGTCAGCTAGTTAGGCCCCCGGGTGCCCCCAGCGCGGCGCCTGCAGCAGCCCTCTCTCCTCCGCCCCCTTGCTTCTCCTCTCCTAGCAGTCCGGGAATTTGCAATGAGTAATTTTTGAATGGATCAAAAAGGAAAAGGAGCGTTGTGGGCTGGCCCTGCCTTGGCTGCACCGGGACCCCGCCCCTCTCTTAAAGCGGCAGCACTGCCAGAGGCCGCTGGAGGCCGGGCGCGAGCTGTAGAGACGGTGCTTCTAGGCGGAGGATTCGAACCAGCGAAAGCTGCCTGTGTGCATTGGTTCTGGAGAGTCCCTCCCAGCGCCCCAACCTTCTCCATGGCTTGCATATAAGGCCAGCCGGGCCTCAAGACACCAGACCAACCCATTTCAAGTTTCAGATGGTTCTAGATGGGGTTAATAATGGAAATTGGGCGAATTGATGGATGACATTAATGAACCAGAAGGCCAAGCCTTAAGGTCCGGGTAAAAGGTTTTGCTTCCGAAAGACCCTGCAAAACCCAGAGGATTATTATGGCCCTTGGAGACCAGGTTCCATCAGCTGGCCAAGTGGCTACCCTGAAGAATTACTGTGCTCTCCATGACTGAGAGAGTGACTCCAGGGCAAAGAGTGCGGCCCCAGACTCTCAGGCCTGGGAGGAGAGCAGAAAAGAGGGAGAGGACAGGGTGGAAAGAAGAGAAAGGGGAAGATGGAAGGAGGAAGGAGGAGGAGGGGAAGGAAGTGGGAAGTGGAAGGAGGGTGGAGGAAACAGAAGAAACAGAGAAGGACACTTTCTACTTATAAGAGGTGTTGGAAATGGAATGGGTTGCTTTTCATTAGGGAATGAGTACCCTGTCAATAAAAGGATTCATAGAAAGACTGGATCTTCATCACTGCTCAGCAGTGAGGGATAGATGAATTGCATCATAGGTTGGAGAAAACTACTCCCAACTCCAAGGTGGATGTCCTAACTGTACCCACTCCCCTGTGCCCCACACCATGAACTTGGCTTGGGGATGTTAAGGCTCTTTCATTTGGAGACAAACTTATCCTCAGTCAGGGCAAGGGCCCCACTCAGTGTAATGGAAAAGACACAGAGTCAATCCTAGCTGCTCCTCTTTTCAAGTAATAATAATGATAAAACCTAACATTTATTGGGCTCTTCTATGTGTCAGTCATGGTGCTAAGCATAATAAATAACTCATTCAATTTTTACATAAGCCTATGAGGTGTGTATGATTATTATCCCAGTTTTACAGATGAGAAAACTCAGCTCAGAGAGGTTGAGGAAGATCATAGAGCTGGTAAGTGCACAGCCAGAGCTTTTATCCACTGTGGTACCTTGGACAAGCTGCTTCTGCCCCCTACAGTCCCATGTCCTCATCTGTACGCAGCACAGGAACCTAGCCTTACACACACTGGATTCTCCAAAAATGTCAGCCCTCTTCCCCGCCGGGAGTGTGCGGGAAGAATGGTGACCAGCGCTCATGGGGCAGCTTCTTGATGTTGCTGTATAAGGCATCTAAGGATTTTACCAGGGGAAATGACACAGCTTGATTCTCTTAGCCCAGAACTGATTTTCTAAAGAATATCCAGTGGTGTTTGGAAGTGCGGAGATTAGAACTACTGGGACTTAAGCAACAATGTGCATAATTCTGCCTCCTGCTGTGTAAGGCACGAGGGAAAGGTCAGGCTTCCTGGGTGGGAGCTTCTGCCAGAGCAGAGGAAGTGTCCAGCAGCCTCGCAGAGTGCTTTTCCAGGGCACGGAGCAAAGAGACAGGATGGGGCTGGGGAAGACATACCTCACAGACTAGCCTCCTTGGGATGTTTTTGGTAAAGTATGCTGGACCTTACCCAATGTTCCAAATTTCTTCCAAATGCTTGGGCTGAGAGTCAAATGATCTGGAGCCTAGTCAAGAGTTACTAATGTCAGTGGAAGCACTTTGTAAACCATAAGCACTACACAGATAATAAGCCAAATTTATTGAGAACTTGCTTTATGCTGGTGCTGTTCTTAGCTTCTTACACATATAATTTAATCCCTCAACAAGAGAATGAAACAAGCACTACCGAATTATCATCAGCCACTTGACAAATGAAGATGTTGAAACAGACAGAGGTCAAGTATCTTGTTCAAGGTCACATGACTAGTAAGTGGTAGAATCAGGATTTGAGCTCTTAAAATTTGTCCAAATAACCACTTACCACCATTGTTCGGATGACGAAGAGATGCCAAACCGTTAAAATAACATGGTCACCTGTGACTCCTCCTGTGCCCCTTGACACAGAAGTGCTGGGTCCCTGCTTCTCCAGAAGAATTGAATTAATTGTCTTTCTCCCTGCCTCTAGGCAAACTGTGTGAGGAAATGATGGATATAAAAATAGTTTTAGGGGACCGGCCTGGTGGCGCAGCAGTTAAGTGCGCGCGCTCCGCTGCTGCGGCCCGGGGTTGGAGGGTTGGGATCCCTGGCACGCACCGACGCACCGCTTGTCAAGCCATGCTGTGGCGGTGTCCCATATAAAGTGGAGGAAGATGGGCACAGATGTTAGCCCAGGGCCAGTCTTCCTCAGCAAAAAAAGAGGAAGATTGGCATCGGATGTTAGGTCAGGGCTGATCTTCCTCACACACAAAAAAAAGAAATAGTTTTAGGTAGCCTGGATAAAGCACTATGGAAAACCAGACACCTCAGATACAAACTGTTTTGTCTGGGGCACTGCTACAGAAATCCCAGCCTGGCTGCCTCACCCTTCTTCAGCTGGGTGCTGCCATTTGTTCTGCACGGAGTCGGGGGCTGGCAATTAACATGCATTGTGCTTTAATTGTATCGACTTTGAAACGCTAAATGTCCATATTGTTAGATTACAAAGAGAAGAGGAATGACTACTCATTGACAAGGTATCTAACAGCTGTGAGGGGGAAGGAGTGAGGGGGAGGGGGGCCCTGCACAGTGAGGGAGCTGGCGCATGAGCACTAAGCTGCCTCCTCAGAAGAGAAAGTAAGTTATCATGTCCTCCTGCAACAGTGGGTCATGTCAGAATCCACCCTGGAGCACAAACCTTTATGTTCACGTGAGCACTGTTTCACTCCACCCCTACTGGCCCCAGCCACTTTCTTGGTGTGGCAGCCCTTTTGAAATGGCCACAGGGATGCCCAGGATGGGCCTAATTAACTGCACTCATAATTTCTTTTTTTAGTTTTCTTTTGTTTTTTTGTGAGGAAGATCAGCCCTGAGCTAACATCCATGCTAATCCTCTTGTTGCTGAGGAAGACCGACTCTGAGCTAACATCTATTGTCAATCCTCCTCCTTTTTTTTTCCCCAAAGCCCCAGTCAATAGTTGTATGTCGTAGTTGCACATCCTTCTAGTTGCTGTATGTGGGACGTGGCCTCAGCATGGCCGGAGGAGCAGTGCATCGGTGCGCGCCCGGGATCCGAACCCGGGCCACCAGCAGCAGAGCACAGCACTTAACCACTAAGCCTCAGGGCCTGCCCTGCACTCAATTTCTGAAGGGTGTCCTATGTCTTTTTCTTCTTGTCTCTGTCCTTGAGAAAAGGTCAAGTGACTGCGTTAAGAACAGGTGGTAAAGTCTGCAGAATATCCCCAGTCCCCAAGGTTGGGATGTTGTCTTGGCAAATGAAGGCAGTTTTCAAACGGCTGGGAATGACTTTAGCCCCTCGATGTCAAGGGGATTCCTTGTGGCCAGAAGATTTTGAAAGCGTGTGGTAAGGAAAGAAAGGGAAGAGCATGGAAGGGCTCCAGAACTGGGAACCGGGATGCCTAAGTGTGGGCTGTGCCTTGGATATTGTTTTCTGCCCCTCTCTGGGCCTCAGCCTCCTCACCTGCCAAATGAGGGAGTTGGCTTAGGCTGGGGATCCCTAGGACTTTGCCAAGGGACCCTCAGGGACTCTTTGTGGGCAGGGGTTGGGATTATTCAACTGAAGGTTGAGTGGGTGAAGCACGGCTTCCCCTTCCCCTTTTCAGGGTGGGTGCACTTTATGTCTATATGTCTTGGAGTTTTATGTATGGTTTTCCATGGGAAGATGGTTTAAAGAGTCAAAAAACATTTTGAAAAACACTGAACTAGATGATCTTTAATGCCCACTTTAGTTCTGACAGACAATAATTTAATAAAAAAGAAAAGTAAAGAGGAATGGAGTGGGATTGGTGAGAGGAGGAAGAGGTTGCTGGGAAGGGAGGGGCAGCTGAGGGCTGGGTTGGGGAGAGAGGAGAAGGGTCCACACAGGTAGAATGTTAGAGTGAAATGGACTTTAAAAAGTCATGTTGGACGGATGGCAACTAGACTTTTGGTGGTGAACATGGATGTAGTCTACACAAAAGTCAAAATATAATGATGTATACCTGAAATGTACATAATGTTATAAACCAATGTTACCTCAATAAAAAAATAAAAAACAAATTTTTAAAAGTCATGTTGTTCCCACCGCTAGAAGAAATAATAATTACATGACTTGACAGAATGCTACAAGAGCAGTTATACTGTAATATAAATGTATCAAATTAATATATTGTATACCTTAAATTTACACAATGTTATATGTCAATTATACCTCAATAAAAAAAATTAAATTAAATTAAAATTTTTTTAAAAAGTCATGTCATTCCTACCCTGTCCCAAGGCACAATTATAACAAATCTAAGGACTTGGAGATTGGTGACTATTTCAGTCTTAAATTTGTCCCTATGCTTAGCACAATTTTGGGCACATAGAAAGTCTGTAGTAGCATTTATACAATTGTTGATGGGTTGTTTAATCTGCGAGGCCATGTCACACAGCAGAAAAAGCTAAGGCTGAGAATAAGTTTGGAGCATCACTCCAAACCAATAAAAAGCTTATATTTTTCTCACATATTGAAAAAATTAAGATCTATCCTTTAATTGCAAAAGGAAAAGAGGAGGGAGTCTGTTTTTGTTTCTTTTTTGCCCGTCTGTGAACAAAAATCCCGGCGTGTCTATTCTGGAATCCTCATAGGAGACACTCCATTGTCCATGTTTCCTCCTTGTAAAGGCCTCATCCCAAATGTCACTGCCCCAGCGTGTGTGTCCGTGATTTGCCACATAACAATAGAAGTGTTGTGAAATAAACAGCACAGTATAAGCTTAAAAAAAAAGTTTTTTTCCTCTCACACAAGTTCCTTTTTGTATACAAAAGGAAAAGTACGGCAGCACAAGGGGAAGTTTTATTTCTTAGAAATAGAACAAAATTAAATAGCTATAAAAACCTAGGTGTGAGGAAAAAAAAACCCCTTGATTTAAGAATGGAAACAACAGTCATGGACCAAGATACTTGCAAACACAATTTTTACTGTTTAAAAATTCAGAGTGGTCTCTGCAAGATATAATTTTTGAATATTTCTTTTTAAAAATGCAAGTTTACAGGGGCCGGCCCGGTGGCGCAAGCAGTTAAGTGCGCGCACTCTGCTGTGGCCTGGGGTTCGCAGGTTCAGATCCCAGGCGCGCAGTGACGCTGGTCAAGCCATGCTGTGGTGGCATCCCATATAAAGTGGAGGAAGATGGGCATTGATGTTAGCCCAGGGCCAGTCTTCCTCAGCAAAAAGAGGAGGATTGGCAGATGTTAGCTCAGGGCCGATCTTCCTCCCCCCGCAAAAAAAATGCAAGTTTACTTTAAAATTTTATAAAATGCATTTTCATGGATCTTTGTGAGTCTGTGTACATTGTTGTTAGATATATTTTTCCAATTCATGCATAATATATAATGTAAACATAAATAGCTGATGACCTATACAAATAGGGAAAAGTTTATTATGCCAAGCCATAGGTAGAGTAACATTCTGGTCAGTGATATTTCTTCCATCTTCATTCTGGAAATTAAAATATTAGAAGTGCCAGTTGCCATCTCCCCTCCCCACTGCTGGGCCCATGCTCTACCCAAACTGCGCTAGACATACTTTACAAGTCCCATTCTAGGACTGGGTTATAGGCTTGAGAAAGCAAGCAAAATAATTTACCTCAGTCTCCTCATCTGTAAAATGGAAATAATACTTACCTGATAGGGTTTTTGTGACAATTAAGTGAGTCATGAAGTAGCAAGCAAGGTGCTACCTGCTTGCTGAGGGGAAATAAAACTGAGTTTCCCCTGTGTACTACTCACCTTCCCATTCTCATGACATTTGTGCAATTTCTTTGTTTAATTAGACCTTAGGACTGTGGAATTAAATTAATCATAATCCATGGTCCGTATATGCCTCAATTTTAACTAGTTAATCAGTTCATTTTAAATAATACAATAAGCAACTACAAACCATTCAGCTAAAACAAAAGTTAGAGGGCTGGCTGGGTGGCATAGTAGTTAAGTTCACACGCTCTGCTTGGCAGCCTGGGGTTCGTGGGTTCGGATCCCCAGGCACAGACCTACGCACGGCTTGTCAAGCCATGCTGTGGCAGTGTCCCACGTACAAAATAGAGGAGGAGGGGGGCTGGCCCCGTGGCATAGCAGTTAAGTGCATGCGCTCCACTGCTGGCGGCCCAGGGATCGGATCCCGGGCATGCACTGACGCACTGCTTGTCAGGCCATGCTGTGGCGGCATCCCATGTAAAGTGGAGGAAGATGGGCATGGATGTTAGCTCAGGGCCAGTCTTCCTCAGCAAAAAGAGGAGGATTGGCATGGATGTTAGCTCAGGGCTGATCTTCCTCACACACAAAAAAAATAGAGGAGGACTGGTACAGATGTTAGCCCAGCGACAATCTTCCTCACCAAAAAAAAAAAAAAAAAATTAGAACCTATATCTTACCAGATGACCACTCCCCACTCCAACAAGCCAATCCCCTGCCTCACCATACCCCAGGTATCTTCATCCTACATCCTGTGTTCATCATTCCCTGTTTACCTTTTCATATAATTTTATTGAATCTTTAAGTAGTCCTAAAAAGTATACTTAAAACTTTTTTAGCTGTTTTTAATGTCATAAAAGGGTATAATGCTGTTTGTAATCTTTTGGGAGTTACCTTTTTTGCTCAATAATACATGTGTAAGGTATATCCATATTGTTGAATATTGGGTGGTTCATTGGTTTGGTTGCTGTGTAATAGTCTATTCTCCTGTTAGTTTATGTTTGGATGATTTCCAAGTTCTTGCTTTTATGACTCTGCTGCTATGAACATTCTTCACATGTCGCCAGCTACATGTGTGTAAGAATTACTCTTGGAGTAGAATCCCTAGGAGTAGAATTGCTGGGTCATCTTCAACTTAGAAGGTAATACAAAACTGTTTTCCAAAGTAGTTACACCAATTTATATTCCCACCAGCAGCACATAAGAGATCTCTTTGCACTATAGGCTAAATAATTATTCTGTATTCCAGACTATTCTACAAGCCACTTGAGGATAACTTGAGGTAACGTAGTTAGAGAGTTCAAGAATATGAGCTCTATGTTTGACTTCTACTTTCTTCCTTATTAGCCATGTGACCTTGAACAAATTCATTCGACAGTTATTCACTGAGCATCTACTATGTGCTGAGGACACAGAAATAAACAAGATAAAGTCCCTCTTCTCAAGGAGCCTACCATCGAATAGGAAGAGACAGACAGTAAATTAGTAAATGTAAATTCCATACAATGATAAGTGCTATAAATTAGGAAAACAGGGTGATGTGCTAAAGAGAGACTGAGGGTGGGGAGCTACTTTAGCAAAAGTAGATAGGGAAGGTCACTGTGGAGGTGACATCAGAGCTAAGATCTAATTGACAAGAAGGAGGCGGCCAAAGGAAGATACGGAGGGAGAGCGTTTTAGGTGGAGGGCACAGCAACTGCAAAAGGCTCTAAGGTGAGAATCTTCAAAGGAACATAAAGAAGGCCGGCCAAACTGAACCACAGTGAGTGAGGGGAGCGTTGACAGGCAGTGGGTGTGCCAGAACTAGCTCAAGTCACTGGTCAGAGCCCACTGCTAAATTTGCAGGAACACTTGGAGGCAGTTGTTAAGCCATTTGGAAATCAGCCATGGTGGGAGTATTTACACCATGGAAATTGGCACATGTTTCCTCAGGGCTTCTTCCCCCTGGCCCTGAGAGTGGGGAGGGGCATGGGTGGGGGAAGCACACTACTGAACAGACGCAGTTAAAAAGTGAGGAGGAGTTACATAACCTCTCAGAACCGACTCTCAAAGGGTTGCTGTGAGAATTAAATGAGTCATTCACATGAAGCTCAGGGCACATGATGAGCAATGACTGAAGAGTACTTGCCTGCTTCTGCCAATTTTCATGCTCCTTCCCCAGCTGCCCTTTACACTCCAACAATCTGTGCATGATGATCCTTGGAGGAAAAAGAACAAACACATGTGGAGTGGTCACTGTAGGCCAGGACTTTCACGTATCATTATTTCATACCATCAACAACACTGTCGGGCAGATATCTATATGGGCAATTTACTGATCAACCTATTGTGGTTCAGAGAGGTTATGTAACTTGCCCAAGTTCATACAGTTGCTAAGTGGTAGAACTGGCATTGAAAACTAAGACATCGGGCTGGCCCCGTGGCTTAGCAGTTAAGTGCTCGCGCTCCGCTACTGGCGGCCCGGGTTCGGATCCCGGGCGCACACCGACGCACTGCTTCTCCAGCCATGCTAAGGCCACGTTCCGCATACAGCAACTAGAAGGATGTGCAACTGTGACATACAACTATCTACTGGGGCTTTAGGGGGGAAAAATAAAAGGAGGAGGATTGGCAATAGATGTTAGCTCAGAGCCGGTCTTCATCAGCAAAAAGAGGAGGATTATCACGGATGTTAGCTCAGGGCTGATCTTCCTAAAAAAAAAAAAAAAAGAAAGAAAACTAAGACATGTGAATCTAACTTGAGGGCACATCACAATTAACCTTAATTAATATCAATTAAAATATTTTCATAGGCAACTCATTTCAGTGGATAATTTATTTGGATGTGCTATTAAATGAACCACAGGACTGCTTGAGTCCACAGGTCAAGACTGTTTGAACATATGTGAGTAAAAGTGGTGGCAGCCAATCTGGCGTTGAAGTAACCTTTACTAAACTCATCAAGTCATCAGATGACTAGCAAGTAAAAGACAAATGAAATTCTTCCTTCCTCTCTCCTTCTTTCTGCAGTAATGGTAAACCTACTATATCTGGGCATTGGGATCAAAGAGAGGGGTGGCTTCAAGAAGTGCCCAGTCTAGCAGGAGACTGGGATGATCAAACCAGGACAACACAAGATGATTGAGAGACATGGAGGTTTGCCTAAGTTGCTACAGGGGCTGAAAGGTGGGAGGAAGGTTGAGAAATCTTCCCCAGAGTAGATGATGTCTGAGCTGGACATTGGAAGATGAATGGAAGCTAATTAGATGTGGAATGGGATAGTAGGGGTAGGATGAGGCTGGGTAGAAAGAGAGGAAAGAAAAGATGTTTCAGGCAGAGAAAATACTATGGGCAAAGGCCAGAGATGGGAAAGATCAGGTCACCTCTGAAGACCTGCATAGCAGAAACACAGGGTTTTGGGGGAATGGAGGAGATTCAGATACTGGAGCAGGGTTGGAGAATTTGGGTTACTGCAGAACCAGACTGTATAGGTAATGTTTCCCTAGCTGATGTCTGCCCAGCTTTGATACCCATCACTCCCCAATGATTGGGTTAGCAATCCCAAACCACTTAGAATCCAAGGTGCTATGGTCTGAGTCTTTGTGTCCCCTCCAAATTCATATGTTGAAATCCTAACCCCCTAATGTGATGGTATTAGGATGTGGGGCCTTTGAGAGGTGATTAGGTCAGGAGGGTGGGATGCGATTAGTGCTCTTATAAAAGAGACTCCAGGGAGCTTCCTGGCCCCTTCCACCATGTGAGGACACAGCGAGAAGTCTGCAGTGCAGAAGGGGGCCCTGGCTTGACCATGCTGGCACCCTGACCTTAGACTTCCAGCCTCCAGAACTGTGAGAAATAGATTTCTGTTGTTTATAAGCCACCCAGTCTATGGTATTTGTTATAGCAGCCCGAATGGACTAAAACACAACGGCAAATCAGAGTTGCATTTCAAAATACGTCTCCTTCTTCAACACTCAACTGAAGTTCTAAAATTTCCAGGAAGTTTTCCCAGGCCCCCAGCTACTAAGAACTCTCAGAGTGCTTTTTAAATCCTGAAATCTCATGGATAGTTTACAATATGCTGCCTTTTATTTTTCCTTTACTTTTTCATTCTCTGTCTTTTAAATGTAAATGCTTTCTTAAAAGAATTATAGAAGCAATACAGTAAGGTATTTTTATCATAAAATTAACGTCAAAAAATAAAGAAGGAAAAATAATCACTTTAAATAGAAGTGATCTAAGATAACGTTTTAGTACATTTTCTTCCATTGTTGTTTAGTGAAACTGATGATCAATGCTCTGGCCTACTCAAATTAATTCTAAATTATTGAGAGTGGGGATTATGTACTATCACTCTATCTTTTTTACCTACCAGGTGAACCCCTTAAGTATTTGTCATTGATGGAGACAATACTCAATGGGTTATGAGCTCCCAGCTAGTTGGGACCATGGCATGTGCCTGAAAAGTGTGTTAATGTAAATTTGCTTGAAAATTTGTGCCCTGAGTGAGTAGTGTTGTGAAAAAGCCCAGAGGAGATGACATAGTCAGCCTTGTCATCTTCAAAAAATCCAGGACAAGTCTTAACATAACTTTCTAGAGTGGAGGCCACTGGTGTGGGCCAGTATCCCGTGGGGATGCTGGATCCATCTCCGGGAGCAGGTGGCAGACTACCACCTGAAAAATAAAAGCAGGGCCGGCCCCGTGGCTTAGCGGTTAAGTGCGTGCACTCCGCTGCTGGCGGCCGGGGTTCGGATCCCTGGCGCGCACCAACGCACCACTTCTCCGGCCATGCTGAGGCCGTGTCCCACATACAGCAACTAGAAGGATATGCAGCTATGACATACAACTATCTACTGGGGCTTTGGGGGGAAAATAAATAAATAAATAAATAAAAGAAAAATTAATAAAATAAGAAAAAGATCACCCTCTTTCCCTCTCCTCTCGCTCCTCCTTCCAAAAGTCCCCTGGGAAAAATAGATACTTGATCTCTGGAGGAATCAGATTAT
Organism: Diceros bicornis minor; assembly: GCF_020826845.1. Classification (NCBI taxonomy): domain Eukaryota; kingdom Metazoa; phylum Chordata; class Mammalia; order Perissodactyla; family Rhinocerotidae; genus Diceros; species Diceros bicornis. The sequence goes on from NC_080746.1 coordinate 14,674,846, forward strand.
TATTCATTTCTATGGCTGCTGTAACACATTACCACAAACTAGGGGGCTGAAAATAGAAATTTATCCTCTGTCACTTCTGGAGGCCAGAAGCCCTAAATCAATGTCATTGGGCTGAAATCAAGATGTCAGCAGGACTGTGTTCCCTTCTAGAGGTTCTAGGGGAAAATTCATTCCTTGCCTCTTCCAGCTTCTGGTGGCTGCTGGCATTTTTTGGCTTGTGGCCGCACATCACTCCAATCTTTCAGGCAGCATCTTCAAATCTCTCTCTGCTCTGTCTTCACCTAACCTTCTCCTCTGTATGTGTCTGTCTGAAATCTCCTTTTGGCTCTCCCTTATAAGGACCCTTGTGGTTGCATTTAGGGCCCACCCAGAAAATCCAGGATAATCTTTCCATCTTAAAATCCTTTATTTCACGACATCTGCAAAAATTCTATTTTCCTTGTAAGGAAACCTTTACAGGTTCCAGAGATTAGCACCTGATATCTTTGGGTGGCTATTATTTAGCCTACTACACTATTCCTTAGAGCGGTTAATTTTGAGGCTGGATGGACTTCAAGGCTCAAGAGAATCTTTTTCATTCTCATGATTTGGGTTAAGGGGAGGAGACAGATTATGGAGAGGGGCAGGAAATGAGTCAGTAAATTACACTTTCCCAATCCTTTGGGGAAAGGCCACCTTCCTCAATTTATGCTGTTCCCTCTTCATGGACCTCTTCCTTTCCCTGCCTTCCTCCCAGGGGCCTTGCCTGACCACACCTGCCTTCCTTCCCCATACTGCATGGATGAAGTCTATCACTCTCTTGTCCTTTGTGCCCCGTTTATCATACATAGCACTAAGCATGTTAAAGGCATTTCATACACTTAGTGCTCACCTCCAGAGTAGAATGTGAGCTCCATGAGGCTCCATGTGCCTTATCCACACTGTGCCCTCAGTAGGTGCTTAATAAATGTCTCTTGAACTGACTTGAACTGCATTCCAGCTGATAGCCCATGTACAATTGCATTTCCTCACTTCCTGGATTTTGAGACCGAGGTAAGAGACTCTCTCCCCAACCCCACTGGCTAGACTAGCGCACAGCCCTGGTCAGAACCTTTCTTCCCCCTCCCTCCATGAGATTAGACAGATCTTCATCCCTAGTTCACGTCTCTGATGCAGAGAGTGCTGTGAGTAATCCCAATGTGAGTCTCCTTGTTGAAAGGTCTCTGTATGGGGCACCCACCAGAAGTGGAACACCTGTGACTGGAAGCTTGTGGGGGTCATAGAGGGAAAATGACCCTCTTTGAATGAGCTGGCCTGAACCAGCAAGAGAGGTGACATTTAAGCAAATCTCCAACGTTCAGTGGGAAGGGTGGTTTGGGAAACATGTGTATCTAAGCAACAAATGACTCTGTTCTTTCAGGCCCGGACTTGTGCGTTAGTCATTGCCTTCCCAGCAGGCTAAGTCTGGGTGCTCCTGGGTGGAGTGTCCAGCATGAGCATGGCCGGAGCCTCCAGACCCCTCCTAGAGGTTTCCTCATGGCCTGTTCTCTGCTCATTAGTCAGAAGCTCCTGTAAAGGAAAGTCAAGAGAGGATAGATGCAAGTCCAAATTGGCCCTGTAGTTAGAGACTTTAATTAAAGAACTGGGGACTGAGATTGTTCTTGAACTTCAATTATCTCCGCTGCTTCTGTCCACCTGGAACATTATCCTCTTATTCCTATTTAGTTACAGTGTTTACACAGCTCTTTACAACCTTCACACACTTTCAGGTATAATACCTTGTTGAATTATTATCCCCTTAAGAAAACAAAACAATATGAGGGAGTCACATTAAATACATTTTTCTTAGGAACAAAAAAAAAAAGACTGAGGCTCAGAAAAATTATGCGACAAACCCATGATAATACAATGACTCAGAAGAGTAAATTAATGTTTAAACCCAGGTTGTTCAGAAATGAAAGCCGCTCTGGTGATGTTCTCTTTCTTGGACTGGGTCCAGAAATGTCTTATGACTTGGTACTTTTATGAGGGTAGGGCAAACTCCTTAAAGCAGTGTAGACAAATCTCTCAGGTGAGGCTGAGTGAAGGCTCAGATCACCCCTCATACTCCAAAAGGCATTCAAAATGGAGTTCCTTGCAGGAAGAAGGTTTAACAATCACCTGGAGCCATGCTGTACTGCTGTAACCCTCATAATGTCTCGGTAATCCCAGACCTGGGTAGCAGAGGCCTAGAAATTTATTGATTTAAAATTGCATTTTAGGGGCCGGCCCTGTGGCCTAGTGGTTAAGTTTTGCATGCTCCACTTTGACGGCCCGGGTTCACGAGTTCAGATCCCGGGCATGGAAATACACCACTCATCAGCCATGCTGTGGTGGTGAGCCACATACAAAGTAGAGAAAGACGGGCACAGATGTTAGCTCAGGGCTAATCTTCCTCAGCAAAAAAATAAAAATAAAAAATAAAATTGCATTTAAAAATTGCTTTTGAGAGCACACCTAGCTCATAGATTTTGATTTCTAAGTACCATTTCTTACTAAAAAGCACCAGGGCGCCATGGAAAGATGCTGATTTCAGGTCAGAGGCAGGGAAAGCACAAGGTTGGCCTGGAACAACTTGTGCCACAGAGTAAGGAATTGCCACAAGATTAATGGGATTATATGGAAAGGATACAGGAGCCAGTTTCAAGGAGCTCCCACAGCCAAATCCAATTTGAACGTCTTCCTCTCCTGCCCACAAATGATGATATTGGATTATAGCACGCTAAATGAAAAAAAAAATCCATAAATCCATAGTGATACTTTAAAAGATAAGGAGAGGGGAAAAAAGAGGGATAGAAAAGGGAAAACTGTTCTTTACAAAACAATGCCAACAAATAAACATACAAACAATGAAATTAGAAAAATCACCATTTTGCAACCCTCAATGTAATGGCAGATTCAGTTAAGAATCACTAATAGGGCCGGCCCCGGGGCTTAGCGGTTAAGTGCGCGTGCTCCGCGGCTGGGGGCCCCGGTTCAGATCACGGGCGCGCACCGACGCACCGCTTCTCTGGCCATGCTGAGGCTGCATCCCACATACAGCAACTAGAAGGATGTGCAGCTATGACATACAACTATCTACTGGGGCTTTGGGGGAAAAAAAAAAAATAAATAAAATTATAAAAAAAAAATGAATAACTAATAGATGTTAAAGCCATTGGATAAAAAGGTTGTTGGGGACTAGGATATTCACATTGTTTCAAAGTATCACCCCACAGATTATTTACTAATTACAGAGGGTGAAACATGCCACTACAATGGAGAGATCTGGGAGTCTCCTCCTTAACAAAGAACTCAACCTTGGCATTGCCAGTCGTGGGGTTGCCTGACTTGTGACTCCTGACATGAGACGCAGTGGGAGGTACATCATGGCCTATGTGGTGCTTTTGTCAGAAATGTCACCTGAATGTACTCTGAGGAAACAGTCTTTCGTCCAGAGTGTGGCACATTCTTCAGGACAAGTAGCCTAGGCTCATCAAAGGACCCATTACCGTGACGGTCAGAAGGAGATGGTGGAGTGTCCTACATGGGGGAAAAGTAGAGAGATGAACAGCCAAGTGCAATGCTTAGACCTCAATTAGATCCTGGATCCAAAGAAATCCATCATAAAGGACAGTTTGGGGACAATTTGGGAAATTTGAGTATGGGCTTAATGTTGGATGCTATTATTGTATTAATGTTGATTTTCTTAGGTGTGATAGTGGTGGTGTGATTATGTAGGAGAATGTTCTTGTTCTTGGGAGATGCAAGCTAAAGTTTTTAAGGGTGAAATATCATGATATGGGAAGCCTACTTGGATGTAGTATAACTGAAGGGAAGTATGTGTATAAATGTATAGGACCTTGAAATAAAGGGGGTATGGCAAGAACTTGTCAGTTGGTGAATCCAGGTGAAGGGATAGATGGGTGTTTGTTGTATTGTTCTTTCAACTTTCCTTTGGGTTTGAAAATGTTCAAATAAAAAAAATTTAAAGAATTGCAGTTAAGCCTTTCAAATTATAAAGTAGTGATGTGTTTGCAGTAGAGATGGCAAACTTGAGCAGGCGTGGTCTATAGCCTTTAAGCAGAGCCAACACAGCTGGGAGATGAAATTGGGGATGCAGGTCTTCTTCCTAGGAAGAGTCCCTAGCGTAGATCCCAAGAGCCCCAAGGCCCCAGGAGAATTCCTGCTGCTTGGCTTCTCATTCATGGACTTTTCCTCCTTCATGCCACCACACAGGCTTTTCTCATAAACCCAAAGATCCAGCTAGTAATCACTAGTTAAGAACATCAACATGGTTGCCCTTTAAAATATAAGTAAAGTGATTTTTCTTCAGGATGCTCACAATCAAAGTGAATTTTTCTGTAAATAAGGGCTCTTAAGACCATCTCCAGGGAAGTGCTGTTCCCTGAAATGGGGTTTCCTCCCTCCCATATTAGCCTTATTACACACCACCCTACTCCTCCTCATTAAAGCTCGTGTTTTTGAACCTTTCTCTAGAGAAAAGAATGCTCTAGATATTTGTAATTCTATTTCTGGCCCCCTCTGTTTTCGAGAATGTCACCATCCCTCGCCTCCTATGACTAATACACACTGTCCCTCAGAGCCAATCCACTTCCCCATTTAGAAAGTGGCTACTGGAAAAGTCACCAACAAGTGCTTTTCTGAGCACATCTGGAAAAAGTTCTGGGAAACTGAGTGATACTTGATCAGAGAGCTGAATGGCTGCTCTGTAAAGTGGTGCTAGTGTTGTGGCTTGTTTCTTATCTGTTGGTGTGTTTTGAAAATAATCACTCATTCACTTGTCCAGGATGAGTAACAATCCACGACGGATGAATAACAAATTGTTGATTTCATTTCCTGTGAATGTCTTCTACATAGAGGCCTGACTGGTAGAGAGAAGCATTCCAAAAATGTTTTGAGCCAACACAGCATAGTTAGGGAAAGTGGGTAGCTTCCCAAAATGAACTGCTGCTGGCCGCAGCACTCGTTTAGATGTTTGCATTCCAGAGTGTTTACTTGCAATATCAATCTTGTTCAACCCTATTTATAATCACACCTTATATATGGACTAATAAATCATTATGAACAAGGGAGAGTGGAAGGAGACTAAAATTTACCTATCACCAATTGCACACCAGGTAGTTTATATGAATTGTTTCATTTAATCCTTATAACGTCCCTGTAAATAAGGTTTTATTTCCTTCATTTTACAGATGAGAAAAGCAAGACTCAGAGAGCTAAGAGACTTACCCAAAACACACTGTTAGAAGTTCCAGAAGCTTAACTCCATGCTCTGTTTACTATCTCCACTAATTTATAGTCAGCTCTAGTATTTGCTTGATAGGTGATAGCCAGCAGGGTTTTTGGTTTTGCTGAGGAAGAGTAGCCCTGAGCTAACATCTGTTGCCAATCTTCCTCTACTTTATATGTGGGTTGCTGCCACAGTGTGGCTGATGAGTGATGTCGGCCCCTGCTCAGGATCCAAACCGGCCAGCAGGTTTTAAATTGCTAATTTCCTTTTGCCCCCAAATGCACATTCGGGCCATGGCCCCCTCATGACCAGTCAGCATATGCTCTTAATGAAATGATCTTCAGCAAAATCTGTAAAGACGAATAAGAACATGCATTTTCAAGCCAGATATAATTGAGGCCCATACTGTTGTTTGCTCCATTAATCTGAAAAATACACCTGAATCATTTCATTATTGTACACATCAATTATATGATCGATTTCAGTAATTCTCAATACTCCTGTAGTTGGTAGGTACTAGGATGTCACCAATTTTCTTAAGAGATCTTGTAGAAGTTATACATTAATTCTGAAAACAATAACAACAACAAAAAAACACCCCATCGCAAAAAATAATCATATAGCACTTTTAAGACACAGTAGCACAGAACTTAAAAGTGTGATCATTGCAGTCAAATATCTGAACTCTTCTACTTAAAGTAACTCTGCTACTATTACCGAGCCAAGAGGGCTCACCTCCTGGTGAGTTAAATAAGACTCAACACCAGTGGAAGTTGTCTCACAAAGTAAAGTATATTTGCAGCAAATAGGAGGCCATGAGGAATCATTTCCAAAGTCATGGCATCCCCGACCAAAGGGAAGCAGGAACTTTTATTTCTGTCGAGGAATGAATATTCAAAAGGGAGAGGTGGGTATTTGCTTGCACAGGCTCAGTTGGAGAACATGCTTCCACATATGAGGCCTGAGCTCCTCCTGGAGAGATCCTTGCATTAAAAATAAGGGAAAGGTCATGGGTGTAGCTCTTGTGGTGAGGCTTGATCTGTTTCGGGATGGTTGGTGGTTACATCTCCTTAACATACAAAAGGAAACAACTTGGAAAAACAGTTAATTGCTTCCAAACCCACCTTTGAGTTTCTCCAGGCACCTGTCCGTGACACTACTATTGTTTAAACTTGGAAAGTAACCTAAACTCTATAAACTTCCATTTTTGCATAAGTGAAATAGGGATAAAAGTGATACTAACTTCATAAGGCTTTTGTGATTATTTTATTAAAGAACGGAGGTCAAATTCAGACAGAGCCTGACACATAGAATAGTTTACAGACTAAAAACAACAATAAGATGATATCAAATAGCAGTAGCAGTGAATGAGATGGAGAAAATAAAACAGGTGAATGGGAAAGAGAGTGAAGGGGAGGAGGGCATTTCAGCTGGGGTGGACAGAGAAGGCTGAGCACCGAGACCTGACTACTCAGCGGGAGGTCGACATACCAGAGAGAAAGGGCGGTGGTGCCAGGCTTAGCTGGAGAAGACCTGAATTCAAGTTCCCATTGTACTACTTCTGGTCTGGCTCACTATAGGCAAGTCTGGGTCTCATATTCTTGGTCTGCCAAAGGAAAAAAATAAAAAACTACTTAAAATGAGGTAGGTTATAAATGTGCATTGCAGACTCTAAATTCCTACAAAAGTTGAGTGAGTACATCACTCTGGTCATACTGATGATAAACTATTATATTCATTTACTCTTCCACTCATTCTTACATTCCTTTATTTTCTCCTTCATTCTGTAGGGTTGATATAATCCCACTGAGAGCCTGAAACTGGGTAGGCATTGGAATAGCTCTCATCTAAGTGGTGCTTTATAGTTCTCGCGTTAACTATCTCGCAATAGTCCTGGGACGTTTACAGTATTGTGGCCGTTGGAGAGATGAGGAAATTGGGAATCACCTTAAATGACGTGCCTGAAATGACAATGTTCACGATTAAGGCAGTTGCCTGTCTCCACCGCCAGGTGAGAACCCTTGAAGGCAAGGATATCATTTAAAGGACTTGGACTGTGGATGTTCGTTTAGGCATCTTTCATCTTTTAGCTTCTCCTCATTGCTGAAGTTCTTACAAACTCTCAGGGATGCTAAGCACACACTACAAAAATGAAGACAAGATGGACATGGGCAGGCTGACTTTCTTCCCCAAGAAACATGTGGTGGGAAACAAGCCTTAGTAGCCCCCAGGGGAAGGTATGAAGCCACCTATAAAAGAGGTGACTGTATTTTCTGAACCCAACATCAGCTCACATGGCCTGACAATAAGACAGCTCACATGGCCTCACTTTAATATTTAAAGTCAGACTGTCCCCAGTGGGCATATGGTTGGCATACGGTTGCCATAGAGAGGAACCATCCTTCACAATGGGCTTGGGTCTAGCTGACTTTCTGACTACTGGTAACACTGGGACCAGAGTGGGAGGGAGGACAGGAAAAGAGAAAACAAAACAGGTACGGGTGAAAACAGAGTCCAGGCCCATCCACCTCCAAATTCCTGAGTTCTCCTGCTCTTACTCATTAAAACCTGGGCAGGATGGCTCTTAGGGTATTACTAATCTCCCCGGGGTGACAACCACAAAATGAGAGCTGGCACTGGTTTCAAAGGAATGATCTGTAAGGAATGACTATAAGTAAATTTCTTGGAAATTACAAAACCAGTCAATCATAGATCTAGAGGGATTTTTCTTGAGTGAAGCAATCCTAAGCTTTTTAAAATTAGTATTAATAAAAACCTAAACTCAAAATGACACTGAGGCAAAATACTCTCTTTCTCAAGGAAAATAAAACATAAATTTCTGAATCCAATTAAATTTTAGACTTATATAGGAAGAAGAAATCATATGGTTACTTTTTATTATAACCTCAAAATGTTGACGGCATTTTTGAAGGTATTTTAAAAACGCAATACACAGATGAGCATTTCCAAGAAAGGAATAATCTCATATTGTGACTTTCCCATACAGACAGCATAATATATTCATGTCTTAAAAGGTAACATACAACGTATGAACTATTTTTTATCTGATTTGTTGTATTAAATTATATCTAATATAGAATTTTAAGGTTTTTAAAATTCTTTATCAAACTAAACCAGTAAAAAAGAAAGAAAAATGCAAGAAAGAAAGCAAACAAATAGAAAATAAGAGAAAAGTGGAAGGAAGGGAGGAGGGAAGAAAGAAAGGAAGGAAGCGAGAAAGGAAGGAAGAAATAATGGGTAGAGATAAAGAAGGCAGGAGGAAAGGAAGCAAGAAAGAAAATCTACTCGCCGAAGAATGAGAATCATCTGATGAAAATGATTCATATGTCATGAAATATATATTTAAATACTATAGTCAAAAACAAATACTATTATATGAATTTGATTATAGCAGGTCAAATTCCTAACCATCAAATGTAAAAGAATATACAGGACACTTCAAGTTTAAAATATGTCACTCTTGTCTCTCATGGCGAAAGTTATAATTCATTATTATATTAAAATTCAAATATGTAATGGTTGCTTCCATATTATCAGTTGACCAGGACAAGGATTTCCACATACAAACAGCATATTTTCATTTGTTTGTTACATGTGTGGATAACCCCTTTAGTATTCTATATTTATTCAAATGTAATATTTTATAAAGCAGTACTCTTTATAAAGCTTTGTACCTTCAATTTCCAGTTCTCCAAAGAATAATTTTTTGTGAACAGATCAATGTCTAGGCAATAATTAGTCTTAGATACAGAGGAAATACGTGAGACAATCTAAGAATGATTCATTTATCTTTGGGGATTAAGAAAACTATGTGTGAAGAGACCACATTACAAGAAAGCACAGACTTGGAAAAGGCAGAAAAGCTCATCTTTTGCTACAGAGACACTTTACTGCTTTCGCATTCACTAGCACAACTAAATAATATTGTGCATGGATTTGTTTAAATTAGTCCACAGGGGTGTTGGGTCTCATATGGAAAATAATAAACCTGAGTAGAGATGCTGACCCAAAGTCAGGAAGCAGTTAATCAAGTGGATATTCAAGCTATTAATTTTCTTTTGGACTTGCAAATAAACGAGAATAGATAAATAAGAAATGGAATTTAACAAAACAACAATATTAAATGGACTCTGGATAAATAGAATGTTTTTGAAAAATTTGCTTGTATTCATCCAAAATTATAAAAGCATCGTTAAGTCATTTTTGTATGAATTAATCCCGTTTCAAATGTCAGTTAAGATACTACAACTTAATCCATTCAAAACACGGGAGAAAGATTCATTTATCTAATTGAATCTTTTATTTTTTAAAATAATTTTCAGTAACATCAATATATTTACATAATTCAATTTCTGTTTTAATGAGTTGTCTAATTTAAATTGGGGACCCAGTATTGGAACTCTAAAAAGCAGCACAAAGAAAAATTTCAGGCCAGGGTAGCCGGGAATTCCTACTACCACAAGGTTCCCTCCTCTACAGAGCAAAAAAGAGCAATGCCCCATGGCAGTCACCAAGTCAGCACCAGGGGCCAGAGCTGGCCTAAGACAAAAACAAGGAAGTAGATGCGAAGAAAACCCTTTTCTTCCACTTAGCCCATCCTCTGGGTGCTATCGGGGTCGTCCTACCCCAATTTCTCGGCAAATATATATTTTGTTTTCAGGAGAGGTTGTGGCCTCTGTGTGTGCCCTGCTGGGGGAGGAGAGGGGAAGGGAAGGGAGGGGAGGGGCCGGGAGTGGAGGGGAGGGCAGGGGAGGGCAGGGGTGTGGCAGGGAGGGGAGGGGAAGGGAAGGGAAGGGAAGGGAAGGGAAGGGAAGGGAAGGGAAGGGAAGGGAAGGGAAGGGAAGGGAAGGAAAGGAAGGGTCAGGGTCTGCCCTCGTCACACTCTGGAGCAGCCACAGCAGCGGCGAGCAGGAGGACTGTGGCGCCAGCTCGCAGGGCATGCGGGCGGGGAGCACGGAGGCTGCTGAGGGCCCGTCCCCCTCTGCCCCGGAGGAGTGAAGGGCCCTGCCCACCTGGACCTGCCTTCTCCTTCTGGGGGCCGGGGCCGCGGCGCGACCGTGTGGCAGTCACCGTCTGACGGGCGGGTGCGGGGTGCCGAGGGTGCGATGCGGGGGCAGGAGGCAACGTGGCACCACAGTGTGTTTCACCGTTTCCACGTGGAAAGACTTTGGTTTTCACGCTCTTGAGCTATGACAAATGAAGGTGCTGTGAACTTCAGGGGCAGGTTTTTGTGTGCACATCCATTTGTATCTCTCGGGGAGAAACGCCCCGGACCACAACGGCTGGGTCGTGTGGTATCTACACGTTTGTTGTTTGAAGAAACTCCCACACTCTCTTCCAGAGTGATTGTGGCCATTTTACATTGCTCCCAGCGATGGGTTGCGTGAGCCAGTTTCTCTGCGTCCTCACCAGCATTTAGCGTTGTCACTGCTTTTCACTTTAGTCGTTCTGAGAGGTGTGTGGTGATATCACACAATCTCTGTGATGGCAAGAATTTTCAGAAAAGACAGAAAGAGCCTCAGGTCCATTCTCTCTGCTCACGCCCAGCACAAGTGCCAAACTCAGGCAGTCTGGTCACGGAGCGTTCCGACGTGGGGTGAGGCAGGGTGTCTGGAGCAGCCCATCACGAAATGTGGAATCTAAATTTTGATGATCACAGGTATTGATCTCCAGGAGCCACTGTGGTCAAGAAGTCTGCTTGGACTTATTCCGTTAGTGCTTACCTCGTATTGCGGTGGTGACGATTGTCAGTCATGAGCCATTTCTGATAAGGACCATTCAGGGTTTGATCTTGGTAGAAGAGCCATTGATGACAGGATTCTTTTCCAATTCTTTCTCTTGGCGTCTGGGATTTTCAACTTGGACCTTATTGGCAAAGGGCCTGGGGTTTACATTTGTCATCAATAGCAGGAAAGAAAACGATACCGAACCTCTTCATCTCAAAGTTCGTGTGTCCTCTGCGCAGTGAAGCCAATCACTGAGACATGGGTGCTTGGAGACGGAGCAAGGTTGATTCTATTCGCGTGGGGCAAAACGAGAAGGCGGGAGGGTGGGTTCTCTCCAATCCGCCTTGCCAAGGGAAGAAAGCAGGGGCTTTTATAGAGCTAAGGGGGTTGGCAGCAGGAGTTTTGGAGGAACAAAGGGGTCATCTTCGTTTCTTTCCCTCCCGATGAGCCCCTGGGCAGTCTGACTTCTGGGTTTCAATGGCAGCTGGGGGCTGGCTATCTGGTGACCCTTGAAGGCACTCATTTTCTTCTGTAAAACAAGGTCCTAAATCCTTGTGACCCTTGCGTCACCCCTCAGGTGAAACAAGGAAGCAGCAAGTTGACAAGATTAATGTCTGTTGACAGCAAGGTCCAAAGGGAGTCTTACTGAATATCGACAGTAACCCTCAGGTACCCGGCTTCACAACGTCCCCTTATTTCCAGGCCGCGGGAGAGGGTGAAGCCCGTCTCTGTTCATCCGGAGCCCTGCGTCTGTGGGTCCCCCGTCCTTCTCCAGCGTGCCTGGAGCCATGTCCCAAGGCTGTCTTTGTCGCTGTTTTCACCAGGGCTAGCACTGACTCTGGAGAGGGTGATGGCAAGCAATCCGCCACGGTTTTGCTCAGTCAGTGACACTACTCCCGCCGCATCGTTCGGGCCCCCCAGCCACCGGTTTCCCTACACCAGGGCTTCGAGTCCGGGCCTGTGACCGGAGAACTTTGCCCTTCCCCCTCATTACCTCGCCCACACCAAAACTTCCCTCCTAGTGTCACCACCCAAGGTGGGCCTTCTGCTGGCCGCAAGACACGCCAGCAGTCAAGAGGCAAGGTGGTAGGAGAAAAAGGACTTTTTTATTACAGCTTGCTAGCAAGAGGGAAGATGGCCGACTCACGTCCACAAAAACCAGCTTCAGGGCGCAGTAGATCTGACAGCAGTTCTACAGGCCGGTGGGTTGTAGGGGAGGGGGTGCGGAATGTTGACCTCCTGCTCTTACGGACTGGGAATGCCACACCAGAGCTTTCAGGTTTCGCCGATGACGGCTATAAGCATAGACTCTCTGTTGCGGGCTCGTCGCATTCCTAAGGAACTCAAAAGCAGAAAGTTATCATCTGGCCGCAGCTGGGAGGTACGTGCACCGGCAGGGGTCGTAAAATCCCCAGAGCAGTTAGATCTCCTAGAGGGTGCGTCTCCAGCTGGGTTAGTGTGTCAGAGGTCATTCAAAGTCACAATAGGGCTTCTTTGCCACAACATGGCTTCCCTCACGTCCGCCTTGTCTTGAGCCAGTATCACTAGGTGGGACGTTCCTGGCCTTGCCAAGACACTAGCTAATGGGATAAGCTGCCTGTAATGTGCCCGTGGTTATCACCACCAGAGCCTGGGATGGCGGTGACCCAGATGTCTTCAAGGGCCGGCTGGTAACAGTGAGGGTTGCAGGGGCTATGCCAGAATTGGAAGGGCTTGGGCCAACGGCAAACTGGGGAGCAGCAGAAGCCCCATCTACAGGGATGGAAAGGATTCAAAATGCTGGTGTTTGCAGCTTGCCGCCCTGGATGAAAGTGTCAGTCTCCTGAAGGAAAGCCCGAGAGTGGCTGTTGAAAAATCCACGTTCAGAACGAGATCAGTAAGAGCAAAGGGCAAAGCTCTGTTTTAAGAACCCAAGTGTGGCTTTTGAGGAGAGGGGCTGTACGAGATGAGCATATGGGTGGGGGGACTTTCTGGGAGGAGTCTTCCTTGAAAATCCTGTTAGGGCCGTTGTAGTTTCCTTAGAAAGAGAGGTGCTTCTCCTGCAAGCAAAGTTGCCAAGGGCATTGAAGTTAAACTCTGTTCAACTAGGAGAGTGGAAGGGAGCCCTGCCAGCCCACGGGCCATCACGATTCTCAAAGTTGAGGGCTCTTATCCATACGGATAGACGCACGACAGGAAGCAAAAAGAGCCTTAGAGCTGCAACCTGTGATCCCTTGTTGGGTCTGGGACTGGAAATAGAAAACCACGCCCTTCTGGAAATCAAAAGAGCCTCACCGTGAGAAGACCAGCAGGCCGGCAAGAGAGGCTTGCGGGCTGATCCAAAAGTACAATCCCTACGTGAACCCCCAGTTCCCACTGCCAAAAAAGACGTCCGATGATGTCACCAGGGAATTCCTCTAGGACTTCAAAGTGCCCTCTCCCTAAGGTACAGGCAAGACTTGGGGCTCCAGGGGCCTGGAGGGGGCAGGAAGGGGCAGGAAGGGGCAGGAAGGGGCAGGAGGGGGCAGGCGAGGCCTACTCCGAGAAAGAGAATATGTGTAGGGCGCACCAGGGAGACCAGACAGGGCTGCTTAAGCCTGGACTCAAACCCAGACCGTGGTCCCCAGTCCCAAGGTCCACTCTAAAGATCAGAACTTTTGCTCCCCCGACCCACGCCTGGGCCACACACGTGTCTAAAGTCTGGAGAGTGAAGACTGTGTATTTGAGGCAGAGTAAGAAGAAATAGGGTCAAGACAACATATGAAAGATGTAAAGCATGCAGGAAATGCTTCATTCTAGGGTCCGGAAATACTGAATTGGTCTGTGCAAATGTGTGTATGTACGTGTACGTGTGTGTACGTGTGTGTCTGTGTGCGTGTACTGTACGCACAGCATGTCCCATAAGGTCGTTGTGAGGCTTTTCTAACCTCAGAAGTATAAAAGCTACTAACGTAAAATACGTTATTTGGAGGTTTAATGAGTGATATTTTGACTATACTTCTTTTAAAGAATAAATCATGAGTGTGAATTTGTGTGTCAGTCGTTCTGAGTGAAGATGGCAAAGGCTGATGGAAACAATAACGACTTAACGACTCAAAATTAAAGAAGTCTAAAGTTCGGCTTCCGGATGGACGAAACTGAAAACCTCAGGATGCGGAAACGTGGAGCTGAGATCCGCACCACACGGATGAACCTGGAGGGCGTCCCGCTCAATGAAACAAGCCAGACAGAGAACGACAAATACTGCGTGGTCTCACTTTATATGTGAAATCTGAAAACCAAAGAAAGGTCAGACCCGTAGAAAGAGAGAGTCGCAAAGTGGTGGCCGGGGGCTGGGGGGCGGCGGAAATTGGGAGAGGCTGGTCAAAGGGTACAAACTTTCGGCTACAAGACGAAGAAGGTCTGAGGATCTGAGGTATGACGTGGTGAGTAGAGCTGATGACAACGTACCGTGTCGCTGCAGTTGGCTAAGAGAGTAGCCCTGAGATGTTCTCACATACACGGGGAAAGTAAATGTGTGAGGAGACAGAAAAAATCGGAGTGGAGGACATTGGAGATTGGGAGAGTATAAATCTCTGGGAACTAGCCGACATTCCTGGGAGAACTTCAGACTTTCAAAGGCTATGAGACTGGTGGGTTCAAACCAAGATCTCCAAGAGATACAAGGAACCAGGTGATACCTGGCTTCCCCGGGGTGGAAGGACTAGGGAATGGCTGGAGGTCTAGAAGGCCCAGGAGGGTGGAGGGATGGAGTTGCAGGCTGGGTGGTGGGGGAGGGGCTGTGGTCCAGCCTGCTCCCCATCTGCGCCCTCCCCCGGCCTCAGGAGCCCTTTGTGACACGGCCACAGTCCTGTGATGCGGGCCTGGGCTGATAGCCTCCAAGCCGCTCCCAGAGCTCAGTTGCCTGAGAGCAGCACTGCCTTTCAGACATGGACTGCGGTCTCTGGTGTCTGAAAAGCGTTATCGCTAGCTGGCTGAGCTCCAGTCCCACTTCCTGGGCGATTGCTCCCATCCTCGCCACCCTGTGTGGACTGGGGCTCCTCCTGCTGTTCCTTCCCTACCTCCAGAGGAATCCGTGTTTACGACCACCTTGGAAGAGACGTAGAAACATCAGGAAGGTAAGAAAACCTTGGCCGAGACCCAGCGGAAGACGATTCTCTCTTCTTTCCTGCGATGACTTCCACTTTTCTGAGTCAACTCGAGGGATTCCCGGGATGGGCAAGAATAGAACATCAGCCTTCTAGGGACAAGCCAGGCCGGGGGGGCAGGGCTTCGAGTGGGCACAAGGATTTCCATCCGAAGATCTCAGAGCAGGAGGCCAGGTGTGGCAGAGGGCTGCAGACAGGGTCCCCAACGCAGTGACCCGTGGCAGAGGACTGCTTACTGAGTTGGATCTCTGTGGGCGGAGAGGCCCCGAGCACCGTCACCAGCCGCCCTCCCGTGCGGGGGTCTCAGGGAGCCTTTCCTCTGTCGGGCTTGATCTGAGGGCACTGCTGAGCCCCCGAGAGCCCCTGAGCAGGGGGGGCTGGAGTGGGCCTCTGGCCTCGGGAATCAGAGGCTCACCTGAGGAAACTGAGAAGTGTCTGTAGGGCTGAGAACGTGTATGTTTCTGGAGCAGGGGAACAGTGACGGAAGACAGCCGTGGGGGCGGGGGGTCTCACATAGAAAACCCTTCTTTATGTTCTTCAAAGAAGGAAGACAGAACGTACCCATGTGATGTTCAGGTGTCCACTTCGCAAAGGAGGACAAGGAATGAGCCGGCACAGAGCTCCGGGGTTGGGTGTAGCAAGCCGTCTCGCTCCTGAACCCTGAGCGTCCACAGCTGGTCTGGAGAGCGGAGGGGGCGCGCTGGGTCTCAGGCCCTGGAGATTTCTGTTTCTTTTCTCGCCTCTCAGCGTCCAGTGGAGCCGAGGGGGAGGAGCGGCAGGACCAGGAAGAAAAGCGGAGCTTCGAAAGGTAAGCTGCTGCCATTCGGCCCGTGGCCCGAGCGCCGGCCTCCCTCTCTCCTGTCCCTGAGCGCCCAGCTCCGCGGGCTCCGAGGATGCCCGTGACGGAGCCTGTCCCTCAGGAGACAGAGGCCTCGGGGAGGCTCCCGGGAGGGAGACGAGAACCCGGATCCTTGCCAGAGTCTCTGCCGGGAAGCAAGGCCCAAGCCGGGAGGGGCCTGGAGATGGGTGTTGCCCGGCAGGGGCACGTGGGCTGCCGTGGAGGTGGAAGCACCTAGTCAAGGACAAATCTCAACGGGCCAGGAGCCTTGCCCTCCCCGTCAGGGATGACGTGGCCTTGGACACCGACGCCTGGGCTCCAGAGTCTGACCTCCCCACGGTCTCCCCTAAAGGGACATTGCCCGCAGCCTCCGGGAAGACCCCTAGGCCCCTGCCTTCAGCACCGTGACCCAGTCTCCTGATTTCTAGCTTCCAGGGGATCCCGACAAGGACTGGAAGGAGCGTGGGGCCTGATCTCACTTCTGCTGAGGTAGAGACTCTTCCCCTTCTCTCCTGGGTCCTTCTTCTCCCAGAGCCTAGGATGTAGTGTAGCCCCAGGGGCTGCAGGCAGCTTGGGGCTGAGCTGGGAGGGGGGCCCTGGGGACAGGGTGTGGCCAAGGCCTGGGGGGAGGGACAGCAGGAGACCTCTGTGAAGGGAGGGTGGGGCGGTGGAGGGCCGTGGGCCTCGAGTGGCCGCCCCTGCCTGGCCTGCCCGGCCCTCCCGGGCCCAGCTGCTCCTCGCTGCAGCCTGTGCCCCCTGTCTCCCGCAGCTCCCCGGGGAGGCTCTTGCCCGAGGGCAGCTCCCGTCAGCCGCCGAGTCCAGAGTCCCCTGCTGAGGAGGACGGCCCAGCGTCCGCCGGAGCCCACCAGCCGTGCGGGAAGCCTGTGCAAGACGACGCCCTCGCCACGTCTCCAGCCGTGCCCCTGGCTCCTCGGACCGAGCACCCTCTACCTCGACCTCAGCCCACTTTGCCCCGCTCAGACACCTGTGACTCTGGGGCCCACTCCAAAGGCAACTTGGCCAAGTTCTCTCCTCCTGCAGAGAAGCACCCGAGTCTGGGAACTCAAGGGTCGCTTGCCCCCTCGGCCAGTCCCCTCCCTGCTCCCTCACCTGAGTGTGCGGGAACCCGGAAGGCCCCGGGAGGGACCCTCCCTGGTGACAGCCGTGGGCCCTCAGAGGCCCCTCTGACGGGACGGGGGCGCCGGCCGCCCTCTCACACCCTCACCCTCAGCCTCAGCCTCACAGGCAGAAGCCGGCAGAGCGGGACTGTCGAGAGGGGGGCCGAGCGGCGCAGGCCAGGTCCAGCGACGGGCAGGGGTGAGCCGAGGGAGGAGCGTGGCGCTGGGGCCTCACGAGACCCCTGCCAGGGGGCACCGAGGCTGGAGGTGGACTCAGCGTGCCACTCTTCGAAGGCTCAAGAGGCCTGGGAGGTTGGGGAGGCTCTTTGGGAAGCCGTGCTGGCCGACGTGGCTGTGCCCTGGAGGAATCCCGCATCTCAAAGATCCGGGAAGAGCCCCTCGCCGCCGACCAAGCCCGCTGCCCTGGATCCGAAGGAGCTGTGCCCGAAAGTGAAGCCGGCCAGGAAGTTTGACTGGCCAGGGAAGGCAGCGCCCGAGAACCAGCCTCAAGGCTGCACGGCCGGGACGCTCCTTCGAGACTCGCCCGCTCGTGGGCCCCGTGCCCCAGACGGCTCGGCTTCGCACGGGTCGGTGTCCCGTGGCCAGAGGGAAGACAACGGTGGGGACGGGCCAGCTGGCCAGATGCCACGTGATCTCGACCCAGGGAGGGGATGGAGCAGCCAGGGGCGGCAGCAGCCCGGGAGACCAAAGGGTAAGACCCCACGTTGGAGTCCCAGCAACCTCCTTCCGCCCATCGACGAGAGCGAGGAACACACGAGTCCCGAGGCAGGAGAGGATGACGACAGCTTGGCAGGCCCGAGGGCTTCCCGAGCCAGGGGGACGAGCCACCGTCCCCGGGTCAGGGGCAGTGGACACAGCCTTGGGAGCCAATCCCTCCAGCTCCTGCCCGAGAAGGAGCAGGTTTCCGCAGACCGACGGTTCTGGAGAAGGGTGCGATACTTTCTGCCATGTTTCAAGGCCGACCCAGAAGACCGAGTAGCAGAAGATCCCCTAGCAAAAGGCAAGCCCGGGTCAGCCACTGCCCAGAGCCGGGGACCAGTGAAGAGCAGATGGCTTCCGGACAGCGACGGCGGGGCTGTAGAAGCTCCGTCGACGGCGACGTGTATCGGACGGGCCCTGGGAGAGAAATCGGGGCTTTGCCGAGCGCTTCGTGCCTCCAAGTGGCAGCGGCAGAAGAAACGGCTGCAGGCCTGGGTAGCTGGGCATTCCTGCTACCACAGGGTTCCCTCCTCCCCGGAGCAGACAAGAGGGATGCCTGATGGCGGTCACCAAGCCAGCCCCAGGGGCCAGAGCTGGCCTAAGATGCCGAGAAAACCCATTTCTTTCCCATAGCCCATCCTCTGGGTGCTATCGGGGTCGTCCTACCCCAATGTCTCCCCAAATACATATGTTGTTTTCAGGAGTGGTTGTGGCCTCTGTGTGTGCCCTGCTGGGGGAGGAGAAGGGAAGGGAAGGGAGGGGAGGGGCCGGGAGTGGAGGGGAGGGCAGGGGAGGGCAGGGGTGTGGCAGGGAGGGGAGGGGAAGGGAAGGGAAGGGAAGGGAAGGGAAGGGAAGGGAAGGGAAGGGAAGGAAGGGTCAGGGTCTGCCCTCGTCACACTCTGGAGCAGCCGCAGCAGCGGCGAGCAGGAGGACTGTGGCGCCAGCTCGCAGGGCATGCGGGCGGGGAGCACGGAGGCTGCTGAGGGCCCGTCCCCCTCTGCCCCGGAGGAGTGAAGGGCCCTGCCCACCTGGACCTGCCTTCTCCTTCTGGGGGCCGGGGCCGCGGCGCGACCGTGTGGCAGTCACCGTCTGACGGGCGGGTGCGGGGTGCCGAGGGTGCGATGCGGGGGCAGGAGGCAACGTGGCACCACAGTGTGTTTCACCGTTTCCACGTGGAAAGACTTTGGTTTTCACGCTCTTGAGCTATGACAAATGAAGGTGCTGTGAACTTCAGGGGCAGGTTTTTGTGTGCACATCCATTTGTATCTCTCGGGGAGAAACGCCCCGGACCACAACGGCTGGGTCGTGTGGTATCTACATGTTGTTTGAAGAAACTCCCACACTCTCTTCCAGAGTGATTGTGGCCATTTTACATTGCTCCCAGCGATGGGTGCGTGAGCCAGTTTCTCTGCGTCCTCACCAGCATTTAGCGTTGTCACTGCTTTTCACTTTAGTCGTTCTGAGAGGTGTGTGGTGATATCACACAATCTCTGTGATGGCAAGAATTTTCAGAAAAGACAGAAAGAGCCTCAGGTCCATTCTCTCTGCTCACGCCCAGCACAAGTGCCAAACTCAGGCAGTCTGGTCACGGAGCGTTCCGACGTGGGGTGAGGCAGGGTGTCTGGAGCAGCCCATCACGAAATGTGGAATCTAAATTTTGATGATCACAGGTATTGATCTCCAGGAGCCACTGTGGTCAAGAAGTCTGCTTGGACTTATTCCGTTAGTGCTTACCTCGTATTGCGGTGGTGACGATTGTCAGTCATGAGCCATTTCTGATAAGGACCATTCAGGGTTTGATCTTGGTAGAAGAGCCATTGATGACAGGATTCTTTTCCAATTCTTTCTCTTGGCGTCTGGGATTTTCAACTTGGACCTTATTGGCAAAGGGCCTGGGGTTTACATTTGTCATCAATAGCAGGAAAGAAAACAATTGATACCGAACCTCTTCATCTCAAAGTTCGTGTGTCCTCTGCGCAGTGAAGCCAATCACTGAGACATGGGTGCTTGGAGACGGAGCAAGGTTGATTCTATTCGCGTGGGGCAAAACGAGAAGGCGGGAGGGTGGGTTCTCTCCAATCCGCCTTGCCAAGGGAAGAAAGCAGGGGCTTTTATAGAGCTAAGGGGGTTGGCAGCAGGAGTTTTGGAGGAACAAAGGGGTCATCTTCGTTTCTTTCCCTCCCGATGAGCCCCTGGGCAGTCTGACTTCTGGGTTTCAATGGCAGCTGGGGGCTGGCTATCTGGTGACCCTTGAAGGCACTCATTTTCTTCTGTAAAACAAGGTCCTAAATCCTTGTGACCCTTGCGTCACCCCTCAGGTGAAACAAGGAAGCAGCAAGTTGACAAGATTAATGTCTGTTGACAGCAAGGTCCAAAGGGAGTCTTACTGAATATCGACAGTAACCCTCAGGTACCCGGCTTCACAACGTCCCCTTATTTCCAGGCCGCGGGAGAGGGTGAAGCCCGTCTCTGTTCATCCGGAGCCCTGCGTCTGTGGGTCCCCCGTCCTTCTCCAGCGTGCCTGGAGCCATGTCCCAAGGCTGTCTTTGTCGCTGTTTTCACCAGGGCTAGCACTGACTCTGGAGAGGGTGATGGCAAGCAATCCGCCACGGTTTTGCTCAGTCAGTGACACTACTCCCGCCGCATCGTTCGGGCCCCCCGGCCACCGGTTTCCCTACACCAGGGCTTCGAGTCCGGGCCTGTGACCGGAGAACTTTGCCCTTCCCCCTCATTACCTCGCCCACACCAAAACTTCCCTCCTAGTGTCACCACCCAAGGTGGGCCTTCTGCTGGCCGCAAGACACGCCAGCAGTCAAGAGGCAAGGTGGTAGGAGAAAAAGGACTTTTTTATTACAGCTTGCTAGCAAGAGGGAAGATGGCCGACTCACGTCCACAAAAACCAGCTTCAGGGCGCAGTAGATCTGACAGCAGTTCTACAGGCCGGTGGGTTGTAGGGGAGGGGGTGCGGAATGTTGACCTCCTGCTCTTACGGACTGGGAATGCCACACCAGAGCTTTCAGGTTTCGCCGATGACGGCTATAAGCATAGACTCTCTGTTGCGGGCTCGTCGCATTCCTAAGGAACTCAAAAGCAGAAAGTTATCATCTGGCCGCAGCTGGGAGGTACGTGCACCGGCAGGGGTCGTAAAATCCCCAGAGCAGTTAGATCTCCTAGAGGGTGCGTCTCCAGCTGGGTTAGTGTGTCAGAGGTCATTCAAAGTCACAATAGGGCTTCTTTGCCACAACATGGCTTCCCTCACGTCCGCCTTGTCTTGAGCCAGTATCACTAGGTGGGACGTTCCTGGCCTTGCCAAGACACTAGCTAATGGGATAAGCTGCCTGTAATGTGCCCGTGGTTATCACCACCAGAGCCTGGGATGGCGGTGACCCAGATGTCTTCAAGGGCCGGCTGGTAACAGTGAGGGTTGCAGGGGCTATGCCAGAATTGGAAGGGCTTGGGCCAACGGCAAACTGGGGAGCAGCAGAAGCCCCATCTACAGGGATGGAAAGGATTCAAAATGCTGGTGTTTGCAGCTTGCCGCCCTGGATGAAAGTGTCAGTCTCCTGAAGGAAAGCCCGAGAGTGGCTGTTGAAAAATCCACGTTCAGAACGAGATCAGTAAGAGCAAAGGGCAAAGCTCTGTTTTAAGAACCCAAGTGTGGCTTTTGAGGAGAGGGGCTGTACGAGATGAGCATATGGGTGGGGGGACTTTCTGGGAGGAGTCTTCCTTGAAAATCCTGTTAGGGCCGTTGTAGTTTCCTTAGAAAGAGAGGTGCTTCTCCTGCAAGCAAAGTTGCCAAGGGCATTGAAGTTAAACTCTGTTCAACTAGGAGAGTGGAAGGGAGCCCTGCCAGCCCACGGGCCATCACGATTCTCAAAGTTGAGGGCTCTTATCCATACGGATAGACGCACGACAGGAAGCAAAAAGAGCCTTAGAGCTGCAACCTGTGATCCCTTGTTGGGTCTGGGACTGGAAATAGAAAACCACGCCCTTCTGGAAATCAAAAGAGCCTCACCGTGAGAAGACCAGCAGGCCGGCAAGAGAGGCTTGCGGGCTGATCCAAAAGTACAATCCCTACGTGAACCCCCAGTTCCCACTGCCAAAAAAGACGTCCGATGATGTCACCAGGGAATTCCTCTAGGACTTCAAAGTGCCCTCTCCCTAAGGTACAGGCAAGACTTGGGGCTCCAGGGGCCTGGAGGGGGCAGGAAGGGGCAGGAAGGGGCAGGAAGGGGCAGGAGGGGGCAGGCGAGGCCTACTCCGAGAAAGAGAATATGTGTAGGGCGCACCAGGGAGACCAGACAGGGCTGCTTAAGCCTGGACTCAAACCCAGACCGTGGTCCCCAGTCCCAAGGTCCACTCTAAAGATCAGAACTTTTGCTCCCCCGACCCACGCCTGGGCCACACACGTGTCTAAAGTCTGGAGAGTGAAGACTGTGTATTTGAGGCAGAGTAAGAAGAAATAGGGTCAAGACAACATATGAAAGATGTAAAGCATGCAGGAAATGCTTCATTCTAGGGTCCGGAAATACTGAATTGGTCTGTGCATGTGTGTATGTACGTGTGTGTGTGTACGTGTGTGTCTGTGTGCGAGTACTGTACGCACAGCATGTCCCATAAGGTCGTTGTGAGGCTTTTCTAACCTCAGAAGTATAAAAGCTACTAACGTAAAATACGTTATTTGGAGGTTTAATGAGTGATATTTTGACTATACTTCTTTTAAAGAATAAATCATGAGTGTGAATTTGTGTGTCAGTCGTTCTGAGTGAAGATGGCAAAGGCTGATGGAAACAATAACGACTTAACGACTCAAAATTAAAGAAGTCTAAAGTTCGGCTTCCGGATGGACGAAACTGAAAACCTCAGGATGCGGAAACGTGGAGCTGAGATCCGCACCACACGGATGAACCTGGAGGGCGTCCCGCTCAATGAAACAAGCCAGACAGAGAACGACAAATACTGCGTGGTCTCACTTTATATGTGAAATCTGAAAACCAAAGAAAGGTCAGACCCGTAGAAAGAGAGAGTCGCAAAGTGGTGGCCGGGGGCTGGGGGGCGGCGGAAATTGGGAGAGGCTGGTCAAAGGGTACAAACTTTCGGCTACAAGACGAAGAAGGTCTGAGGATCTGAGGTATGACGTGGTGAGTAGAGCTGATGACAACGTACCGTGTCGCTGCAGTTGGCTAAGAGAGTAGCCCTGAGATGTTCTCACATACACGGGGAAAGTAAATGTGTGAGGAGACAGAAAAAATCGGAGTGGAGGACATTGGAGATTGGGAGAGTATAAATCTCTGGGAACTAGCCGACATTCCTGGGAGAACTTCAGACTTTCAAAGGCTATGAGACTGGTGGGTTCAAACCAAGATCTCCAAGAGATACAAGGAACCAGGTGATACCTGGCTTCCCCGGGGTGGAAGGACTAGGGAATGGCTGGAGGTCTAGAAGGCCCAGGAGGGTGGAGGGATGGAGTTGCAGGCTGGGTGGTGGGGGAGGGGCTGTGGTCCAGCCTGCTCCCCATCTGCGCCCTCCCCCGGCCTCAGGAGCCCTTTGTGACACGGCCACAGTCCTGTGATGCGGGCCTGGGCTGATAGCCTCCAAGCCGCTCCCAGAGCTCAGTTGCCTGAGAGCAGCACTGCCTTTCAGACATGGACTGCGGTCTCTGGTGTCTGAAAAGCGTTATCGCTAGCTGGCTGAGCTCCAGTCCCACTTCCTGGGCGATTGCTCCCATCCTCGCCACCCTGTGTGGACTGGGGCTCCTCCTGCTGTTCCTTCCCTACCTCCAGAGGAATCCGTGTTTACGACCACCTTGGAAGAGACGTAGAAACATCAGGAAGGTAAGAAAACCTTGGCCGAGACCCAGCGGAAGACGATTCTCTCTTCTTTCCTGCGATGACTTCCACTTTTCTGAGTCAACTCGAGGGATTCCCGGGATGGGCAAGAATAGAACATCAGCCTTCTAGGGACAAGCCAGGCCGGGGGGGCAGGGCTTCGAGTGGGCACAAGGATTTCCATCCGAAGATCTCAGAGCAGGAGGCCAGGTGTGGCAGAGGGCTGCAGACAGGGTCCCCAACGCAGTGACCCGTGGCAGAGGACTGCTTACTGAGTTGGATCTCTGTGGGCGGAGAGGCCCCGAGCACCGTCACCAGCCGCCCTCCCGTGCGGGGGTCTCAGGGAGCCTTTCCTCTGTCGGGCTTGATCTGAGGGCACTGCTGAGCCCCCGAGAGCCCCTGAGCAGGGGGGGCTGGAGTGGGCCTCTGGCCTCGGGAATCAGAGGCTCACCTGAGGAAACTGAGAAGTGTCTGTAGGGCTGAGAACGTGTATGTTTCTGGAGCAGGGGAACAGTGACGGAAGACAGCCGTGGGGGCGGGGGGTCTCACATAGAAAACCCTTCTTTATGTTCTTCAAAGAAGGAAGACAGAACGTACCCATGTGATGTTCAGGTGTCCACTTCGCAAAGGAGGACAAGGAATGAGCCGGCACAGAGCTCCGGGGTTGGGTGTAGCAAGCCGTCTCGCTCCTGAACCCTGAGCGTCCACAGCTGGTCTGGAGAGCGGAGGGGGCGCGCTGGGTCTCAGGCCCTGGAGATTTCTGTTTCTTTTCTCGCCTCTCAGCGTCCAGTGGAGCCGAGGGGGAGGAGCGGCAGGACCAGGAAGAAAAGCGGAGCTTCGAAAGGTAAGCTGCTGCCATTCGGCCCGTGGCCCGAGCGCCGGCCTC